>NC_057797.1:14618688-14626010 GCF_018294505.1 Triticum aestivum
TAATTAATTGATAACCATTTTACAATCATTCATGATGATAATGCTAATCTCCTGAGGGATATTTGCAAGCCAACATGCTGTGCATTGCTGTCTACGTCCTATAGCTGCCATGGCATCTGCAGCTTTGTTCTGAGTCCGACTAATCTTTTGGATTTGTGATTGTCGTTCCTTGAGTAGCTCCAAAATTTCTGCAGCCTGAAACATGTTACTGGAACGATCCACCGTGCCCGCACTAACTAGCGAGATGAGCTCAGCACAGTCGGACTCCACCATGAGCGGCTTGTCGGACCAATGAAGGGCCAGTCTTAGCCCCTCCTCACAGGCAGCAAGCTCAGCCTCCAGTGGCCCTGGACAGTTGAAGATCCACCTGCATGCTGTGAAAATGACCTCCCCATTGTGGTCGCGAAGCACCATTCCCACCCCCGCAGACCCATCTGCTACAACATACGACCCATCAAAGTTCAGCTTGACGTGGCCATCAGGCGGGGGTTCCCAGGAAGCTTCCACGGCTGGCCGGATCATCTCGCTGGAACTCTAAAGAATGCAGCCATCTAACAGGGCTGGATGTTTTCCTTTGGTGGGGTCTGAACGTGGGTAATGTTTTATCATAAGTAGCGACTCAGCATATCCACATAGGAAGCGCCATTAGAACAAGCATGCGCTGTATCTCATTCAGCCCTTGCATCAGCATCAACAACCAATCTGGCTCGTTCCTCCGAAGAGATTCAACATCCGGTAGATCCCACACAAGTCTCATTTTCTATGCACGTTTATCATTTTTTAAGTGGGTGATCAAAATTTATCAATTATTTATGTAAAGTTATTTATATAGTAGATATATTTAGAACATTTAGAAATATAGGAAAAATAAAAAACAAAGCAAAATGAAAAAAACACAGAAAAGGCATTGAAGGCCTCTCTATCCCGCTGGTCCGGCGCATTTTTGCAGCTGTTGACGCGAGGTTGCGCTCTGCCTCACATGAAGCGAGAGGAAGTGTTGCTAAAAAAAAAGTGGCGAGAGGAAGTCACGCCCATGCACCCAACCTTAATGTGTATGAACTACTAGTTTGAGAAAATGATTACATCATAGGTGTGCATAAATGTCGCGACACAAAAATAAATAAGTTCCAACGCCACCTTTCCGCATTGCCAGTTCTATTGCAAGAACGTAGGCGGCTTCCTGACCATGGTGACCTGCTCGAAGGCATACGCCATCTCGATCAGCCTTGGCTCGTACCATCTTAACCCGCCAAAGCAGAGACCAAACGGCACCCCCTGCTTGCCATACCCGGCCGGCACGGTGATGGCCGGCATACCGTCAATGGCGAGCACCGAAGATGCTGCATTGTTAGGTGTCACGATGGCGTCTAGCTCATGCTCTCTCATCAACTTCTTCAATCTGTTGGCGGACAACTTGTTTAACTGACTAATGGCCTCTCGCTCTGAGGCACCGATGCCGGTTGTGTTCTCAGCCACTAGAAATACAGGTTGACCAATTTCCTTCATCTTTTCCTACAATGCATGCCATTCTCACAATTTAAATTGACTTGTTTTCCAAAAGGCTATAAAATGTAACTACAAAGAAAAAATGTATCACAATGAGAAACAAATACATGAAAAATAATAATTACTAAACAGTATAACTTAGCGAGCTACAGCCTTCCACAGCGATTTGACGTTTTGAACCATCCGATCAACTCGTTTAACGCTGCAGATGGTTCTGTTACACAGCGCACCTTTTCACCGGCCGCCCCGCTCATCCAGGCTTGCCCAACGTTATCGGGCCGCTGCTCCGGAGATCGACTTGGGCGGCTTCTCGTTCCAGGCTGAGTATTTTGTTTGTTGCATCGAGCGCCACAGGCCCACGAGCATCACCTCCACTTCCCCATCGGCCCAGGTCGTCCCTTCCCACTGTCGCTCTATAATGTCAGCCCAGCGAGAGAGCTTTGCTCCGGTGTAGGGGAGCGATTAGTAGTATAAGGAGGAGGCGGCCTAAACGGCTTCGATAAAGAATACTGACTGTAAAGATCTCTGCCTTCTCCGGTCAAATCTGGTCAACAATTCTGGTAAAAAATCTTATATTCTCATTTGGCTGGGGTATGCACATTCATCTTACAATAACTGTTGAAGGAAATCTACGTACTAAAGAAGACGAGAGAATATAAATATTCCACGTCAGTTTATTGACACCTCTCCTTAAAGATTGAGGATATAAATCACTTTTGTGTCAACATGCTAGGACTTGACTTCGATCAGTTCATCTTTGTACCCTGTTATACGGACGATTGCTCATGTTGTTTCTTTCTCTTAAGTCATTGATTAATTTTCCTGAGCATTCCAAATGGTTTGTTGACTGATGAATTCAGGCTTGCTAAAACTTTGTTTCTTGTCTGTTACTTTTGTCACTACTGTAATATCACACTAGATCTTAAATTGGATGGTTTAGTCCGTACAAACTATTTGATGTAAGCTGAACTCTCGGGAATGTTACTCAAGCATTAGAGTTGATGTTGATCTTGTGCAAGAATAGAATATGCTAGCCTTTACAAGATAGAATATTGTATTTTTTTTGGTCTATGTATTTCCTTGCATCTTCTTGTAATGACCGGACAAAGAGAAAATGTAAAAATGAAAGCATTTATGTGAGTGGATAGGTTCCAAACTTGATGTAAATATGCGCCACCATCAGTGTCAACACATCGAAATTCAATTAGTTTGAATTTTATCAAATGTTTCCATTGTTCAACTTTCCTAAATATTTGTATAGTAGTTCTTTTCCCTAGATGGACGAGCGCGGCAACGCGCGCCATCATGATCTAGTTAACTCTAAATCAAGCTGACCTCAACAGGATGTGCATTGTTGAAAGCTATGATCTCTGCAAGCGACCGAACTAGGGAATATAATAAGCTTGATAGATAGGAGTTGAGGCTTAACTTGAACTCTGCTGGTAATGCAATCAGTTGGCCATTGCTCACAAAATCCAATAGGACACTTAAATTTTGTATGTCAAGGTTCTCAATCACGATTGCTCCTTGTTTCCTTCAAACCAAAAAAAATATACAGGTTGATGGGATATGACACCCACTGGTAGAAAAAGGGGCTTCCATACGCCGCCATTAGTCCCCAACAGAACCGAACCGCGACCAAAGGGCTCTTTAGTCGCGGTTCAGGAGAAGGCCCGCGACCAACTACCTGGGCCCAGCGCGTTCGGTCGACAGCTGGCCGACGGGAGGGTCTTTAGTCCCGGTTGGCCAGGCCAACCGGGACTAAAGGTCCCCGAAGGCCTTTAGTCCCGGTTGGCCAGGCCAGCCGGGACTAAAGGCCCATCCAGCTGGCAGACGGGAGGGCTTTAGTCCCGGTTGGCCTGCCCAACCGCGACTAAAGGCCCATCCCTATATATACTCAGCTCACTCCACTTCACTCAGCTCATCACTTCACAATTTTCAGAAGGTGGTGGTGGGGTGGTGGTGGTTTGCTTTTGGTTTCTCCTATGCACACAAGGTGTTTGATGAAATGCCCGAGAGCCTGAAACAAGCCACACTTGAGCTTTCTCATTTATTTTTCCTCCGCGATCGCGGTTAGCAACTCGAACCTTTCATGTGTCATTGATAAAATACGCATGTGTGTAGTTCATTGTTTAATTAGTATTATTTCTAGCTACTTAGTTTAACAAATGCATGATGGTTAATTATATACTTTATATAATAATAATGCAGATGAATCGGCAATGGATGTACGGTTCCCGACTCCCCGGCGAGTTCACTACGGGTTTGAAAGATTTCCTCGTAGTGGCAAATGCGAACAGGCAGCAAGGTTTTATTATCTGTCCATGTGCTGTCTGTAAGAATGATAAGGGTTACTCCTCGCCAAGAAAAGTTCACATGGACCTGCTTATGCATGGTTTCATGCCAAGCTATTATTGTTGGACCAAGCATGGAGAAAGAGGGGTCAGAATGGAAGAAGATGAAGAAGGGGATGATATCGATGACAACTATCGTGATCATTTCGGTGATACTTTCATGGAGGATGATGCTGAAGGTGGGGAAGGGTTAGGTGAAGGTGAAGAAGAGGCACATGATGAGCCCGCTGATGATCTTGGTCGGACCATTGCTGATGCACGAAGACGCTGCGAAACTGACAAGGAGAGGGAGAATTTGGATCGCATGTTAGAGGATCACAAAAAGTCGTTGTATCCAGGATGCGATAATAGTCTGAAAAAGCTGGGCTGCACACTGGATTTGCTAAAATGGAAGGCACAGGAAGGTGTAGGTGACTCATCATTTGAAAATTTGCTGAAAATGTTGAAGAATATGTTGCCGAAGAATAACGAGTTGCCCGCCAGTACGTACGAAGCAAAGAAGGTTGTCTGCCCTCTAGGTTTAGAGGTTCAGAAGATACATGCATGCATTAATGACTGCATCCTCTACCGCGGTGAATACGAGAATTTGAATGAATGCCCTGTATGCACTGCATTGCGTTATAAGATCAGAGGCGATGACCCTGGTGACGATGTTGAGGGCGAGAAACCCAGGAAGAGGGTTCCCGTAGAGGTGATGTGGTATGCTCCTATAATACCACGGTTGAAACGTCTGTTCATGAACAAAAAGCATGCCAAGTTGTTGCGATGGCACAAAGAGGACCGTAAGTCCGACGGGCAGTCGAGACACACCGCTGATGGAACGCAATGGAGAAAGATCGACAGAGTTTTCAAAGATTTTGCAGCTGACGCAAGGAACTTAAGATTTGGTCTAAATACTGATGGCATTAATCCTTTTGGCGAGCAGAGCTCCAGCCATAGCACCTGGCCCGTGACTCTATGCATCTACAACCTTCCTCCTTGGTTGTGCATGAAGCGGAAGTTCATTATGATGCCAATTCTCATCCAAGGCCCTAAGCAACCCGGTAACGACATCGATGTGTACCTAAGGCCATTAGTTGAAAAACTTTTACAGTTGTGGGCGAAACCTGGTGTACGTGTCTGGGATGAGCACAAAGGAGAGGAATTTGACCTACGAGCGTTGCTTTTTGTAACCATCAACGATTGGCCTGCTCTCAGTAACCTTTCGGGACAGACAAATAAGGGATACAATGCATGCACGCACTGCTTACATGAGACTGAAAGTGTACGTTTGGTTAATTGTAAGAAGAACGTGTACCTGGGTCATCGTCGATTTCTTCCCCGAAATCATAACGTAAGAAAGAAAGGCAAGCATTTCAACGGGAAGGCAGATCACCGGCCGAAGCCTGCGGAACGTACTGGTGCGGAGATATTTGATATGGTCAAGGATTTGAAAGTCATCTTTGGAAAGGGTCCTGGCGGACAATCAGTTCCGCGGGGAGTTGACGGGCACGCACCCATGTGGAAGAAGAAATCTATATTTTGGGAGCTAGAATATTGGAAAGTCCTAGAGGTCCGCTCTGCAATCGACGTGATGCATGTTACGAAGAATGTTTGCGTGAACCTGCTAAGCTTCTTCGGCGTGTATGGGAAGACAAATGATACAAAGGAAGCACGGCAGGACCAGCAACTTTTGAAAGACCCAGATGACCGGCATCCGGAATGGTTTCAAGGTCGTGCCAGCTACGCTCTTACCAAAGAAGAGAAGGTCATTTTTTTTGAATGCCTGAGCAGTATGAAGGTCCCGTCTGGCTTCTCGTCGAATATAAAGGGAATAATAAACATGCCGGAGAAAAAGTTCCAAAACCTGAAGTCTCACGACTGCCACGTGATTATGACGCAATTGCTTCCGATTGCTTTGAGGGGGCTCCTACCGGAAAATGTTCGAGTAGCCATTGTGAAGCTATGTGCATTCCTCAATGCAATCTCTCAGAAGGTAATCAATCCAGAAGATCTACCACGGTTACAGAACGATGTGGTCCAATGCCTTGTCAGTTTCGAGTTGGTGTTCCCACCATCCTTCTTCGATATTATGACGCACCTCCTGGTCCACCTAGTCGAAGAGATTTCCATTCTCGGTCCTGTATTTCTACACAATATGTTCCCCTTTGAGAGGTTCATGGGAGTATTAAAGAAATATGTTCGTAACCGTGCTAGGCCAGAAGGAAGCATCGTCAAGGGCTATGGAAATGAGGAGGTAATTGAGTTCTGTATTGACTATGTTCCTGACCTTAAGCCGATTGGTATTCCTCAATCGCGGCACGATGGGAGACTAAGTGGAAAAGGCAAGATCGGAAGGGATACCACGATATGTATGGACGGTCATTCTATGACTGAAGCACACCACACAGTCCTGCAAAATTCCAGCTTGGTGGCTCCGTACTTCGAGCAATACAAGAATATTTTACGCTCGGACAACCCGGGGAAGCCTGAATCCTGGATTAGAAAGGCCCACATGGAGACTTTCGGCAGCTGGTTGCGAAAACATTTCATGAATGACAATGATGTTGGAGATCAGCTGTACATGTTGGCCAAGAAACCATCTTCGACTATAACGACTTTCCACGGGTACGAGATAAATGGGAATACATTTTACACCATCGCCCAAGATAAAAAGAGCACCAACCAAAACAGTGGTGTCCGCTTTGATGCAGTAACCGAGAATGGGCAAAAGGTCACATATTATGGTTACATAGAGGAGATATGGGAACTTGACTATGGACCCTCCTTTAAGTTCCCTTTGTTCCGGTGCAAATGGTTCAAGCTAACAGGAGGTGGGGTAAAGGTGGACGAGCAATACGGAATGACAATGGTGGATTTCAACAATCTTGGTTACCTTGACGAACCATTCATCCTTGCCAAAGATGTCGCTCAGGTTTTTTATTTGAAGGACATGAGTAGCAAACCGAGGAAACGGAAAGATAAGAAAACGATCAGTACATCATGCGATGAACCAAAGCGCCACATTGTTCTTTCAGGGAAAAGAAACATCGTGGGAGTGGAGGACAAGACAGACATGTCAGAAGATTATAATATGTTTGGTGAAATTCCGCTCTTCAAAGTGAACACTGACCCAAGCATTAAGTTAAATGATGAGGATGCTCCATGGATACGGCACAATCGTAAGCAAGCAGGGACGTCCAAGGGAAGAATTGATGTGTAATAATTTATTGTACCAAACTTTGTATTTGGTCGATGAACTGAATGATGTATCAAACCTTTTGTCAAACCTTCAAGGGATTTTAAAATGAATTAGTTTTATTTTACTGATTTTTTTATATATAATTGTATTTTTAAGATTTTAAAATGTCAGAAGATTTTAAAAAAGGAAAAAGAAAGAAAGGAAGAGAAAAAGAAGAAAAACAAGAAAAAGGAAGAAACAAACACAAGAAAAAAACAGAAGAAAAAAGAAAGAAAAAAACA
>NC_057797.1:14626792-14631334 GCF_018294505.1 Triticum aestivum
ATAGAAAGGAATAAGAAGAAAAGGAAGAAGAAGAAAGAAAGAAGAAGAAAGGAAGAAGAAGAAAGAAAGAAAAAAGAAAAAGGAAGAAGAAGAAAGAAAGAAGAAAGGAAAGAAGAAGAAAGGAAAGAAGAAAGAAAGAAGAAGAAAGGAAGAAGAAGAAAGAAAGAAGAAGAAAGGAAAAAGGAAGAAGAAGAAAGGAAGAAGAAGAAAGAGGAAGAAGAAAGGAAGAAGAAGAAAAAAAGATTTTTTACTTAAAAAATCTTATTTTTTAATTCCTCCTCCTCTATGTCCCCTTAATCTTATTTTTTAATTCCTTTACACTTAAAGAATTTTTACTACACGCAGGAGTGACATATGGCGGACGACAGAACCGAGCCGCTTAGGGATCCGGAGGCTGAACGTTATTTAATGGGCATCATCAACAACGAGATTCCTTATGTGCCGGGCTTAGAAGATGAGCAACAAGAGGATGATGTAGTCTCTTCTTATCTGAACCTTGCCGGTGACGATAATCAAGAAGGTGAAGGAACGGACATTGTCGACGGAGGTCAACCGTCAACAACCGACGATCTCCAATTGCAAGTAGCAACAACCACCTCCGGCGAGGTATATATATACATTGAGAGCCTCTCGTGATACAAACTTACTGAAATGTGAATACATATATATTAACGCGCGCGACTCTCTTTCTTTTTTTAGCCCTCCGGATCCGGATCGAGTACGACAAAGCATCGTGGCAAATCCAAGGCGATGAGAACAGGAGAAACATATGCCATTGAGTCTGTCAGTGAAACCGGCAAGCCCCTACAGCACATCTCAAAGTTTTATCAACCAATGCGGAGTCGTTGTTAGAGACAACGTCTCGATTACCGTCCAGGAATGGAATGAGCCAAAGAAGGCACGTCTTGGTTTCAGTTTTGTCGACAAGAGAACGAAAAAGGATTGCTGGAGAAAGCTTATGGAACATTTCATTCTACCTCCGGAATACAACAAAGTCGATGAATTCGGTAACGAGGTTCCGGGTGGACGTCAGAGGAGGAGGCTAGTTAAAGAGTTCGCTCTTCAGAAGATGGCCGATGCATTCCGGAACTTCAAGAAAAATTTAACCCGTGACTATGTCAACAAGGGCAAGACTCCGGATTTCAATGGACAACATGAGAAACTGAAAGATGATTGACCAGAATTTGTGAGGCAAAAGCAATCGGACCATTTCAAGGAAATATAAAAAAAAAAGGATAATGCGGGTAAGAAAAAGTACCATCATGTTATGGGGCCAGGAGGATACCGCATTGCGGACCCTAGGTGGCAGAAGATGGAGGAGGACCTGAGGGTGCGAGGAATCCCTCTAGGTACAGAGGGATGGGACCCAAGGGCCAAAAGCTGGTGGTACGGGCATGGGGGGTCGCTAGACCGGGAGACAGGGGAGTGTGTTCACCGGCATCGACACTTTGCTCCGACCCAAGCCCTTATTGACGCAATGACCCAAGCTCAAGCGGGCTTGATCAAGTTCAACAGAGAGAAAGACGCACTGACTTTAGCCCTCGGGAATGATGAACACGGAGGACGTGTACGAGGCAAAGGCAAAGTTCCGTGGAAAGTAGGGTTTTCCCAGGACAATGACCCGTACGGTTACAGAAGCCGTAAGAGAAAGACGGACCGGGATGCAGATCTTATGACGAAGTTTGCATCGGAACTCCATGAGTTGAAGCAGACCGTGCATGTACTAATGAAAGAAAAATCGGCTGCAGGGCCGCATGAAGATCATGAAGCGGATCGCGGAAGCCAGCAGCGGAGAAGCAGCGTGGCTTCCACGGATGCCCCGCCTTGTGCTAGTGCACCGATGATCGAGATTCGTGCACCGGAGCCTCACTACCCCGTGGATGATGTAAAGGAGATGAAAGACTGTGATCTGCATTATCCCGTGGGGAACATTTCCATGAAGGTAGCTAGCGGCAGTGCTTTACCCTGTACACCTGGAGCACTCCACCACAACAACCCCATTGCATATGGCTATGCTCGTGTCACGGTGGAAGACATAGTCCAAGGGTTTGAGGACCTGGAGATTGACAAACCTACACCCGAAGGGGAGAGCAGACTTGGAGATGTCAAGCGCCAGTTCATTCTATGGAAAAATAAGTACATAGTGTTTCCAGGCGAGGCGCCAAGGCTAGCAAGTCCACCCCCCTCCGATGGTGGTGGTGGTGGTGGCGGTGGTGGCGGTGGTGGTGGTCGTGGTGGTTCACCTACACCTCCTTCACGCCATTCGACGCCGTCCCCCGATCCACAACATCCGGCGGGTACGACGCCCCCCAATCCTCCTCTGGCGGGTACGACGCCCCCCAATCCACCTCCGGCGGGTAAGCAGACGCCCCCCAATCCACCTCCGGCGAAGAAGCAGAAGCAGGCGGACAGCAAGGAAACCCGCTCCTGGACTATTAACCCGGACCCTTATGTACCTAAGACCACAAGGGTACCGGAGCCATCACTGAAGCCTCTCCTCCCAAGGCCTGGGGAACTTAGTGAAGCTGACCTCACATTGGCCGCGGCTGCTAATTATGAGAAATGGAAGGCGGATATGAAGGCGAAAAAACAGCCTGAGCCCAAGCAAGTATTCACTGAGAAGCAAAAGAAGTGGGCTAAGGATTTTTTGACGACACCGTCCCAAGCCAAGCTGAATATGCCTGACGACTATGGACATGAACTTCGTAAGCAAGCAAAAATGTTGAAGGAGGAAGAAAGTAAAAAAAGCGGGAAACAAGTTGACCAGCTCGGGATGTAGAAGAAACAATCGATCCCCCCGCTCATAGTGAAAGCCGGTCCGGAAAAGGACCCCGAGATCATAGCAGCTGCGGCAGCACTTGGATTGACTGTAGCGGGTGCCATGCAACAAGCGTCCGAGATGGGTTTGACTCTTCGTGCCTGCTTAGACCTTGAGGATGCGCCTGTAGGTGAGATAGCATTCAAATATGTGCGGAAGGGGCCTCTCGTCGAGCCTGAGCAGGAAAATAGTCTACCACAACAAATGCGAAAGCTGCTACGTTGGTACAAGCAATTCATAACATATGCCGACAAAGAATATGTTTGTGCGAATGTTACACATGAGCATCAGATCAAACAGTACTCCGTAGAAATTCATATGAGTGAATTGTTCCAGCTGTTCAATCTGCGCGCCCTCGACAAATCTATGCTGAGTTGCTACGTTCTGTAAGTGATTTATTTCTACCTCATCTCGTTCTTCATTATTGCCTGCACTATATATATATATATATTGTCCTAACTATATTGTTTCGTACGCTATTATGCAGAATGAAGATTTGGGAATGCAAAATAAGAAACATCCATGATGTTGGGTTCATTGACCCACATATCGTTAATGGACATGTGTTAAAACATCACCCCAACGACGTGGAGAAAGACCTGTACAAGTTTCTTACAAAGCATCAACTCAAAAGTCATATTCTATTTCCTTACCATTTTGGGTGAGTGTTTTCTCTCTTGTGCCCATTCTCTTTTGTTTACTCCATGCATGGTATGTCTAATCGATGAGTTATGCATGACTGTGCATGTAACGTGTCCGCAGGTTCCACTGGATTCTGCTAAATATTGAACTTCACACCTCCACAGTTCTAATCAGCGACTCTAAGGATTCGGATCCAAAGCATTGGGCCGACATGAGAAAAATGCTGAAAAAGTAATTATTTTCAATCATTTGAGCTCTATATCGATCGGTCTCTTTCGTTCATTTCCTAATATCAACTAACTAATATAACTCCCTTATTCATTTGATTTTCTTTGCCCTGTAGGGTTTGGAGACGGTTCTCAGAAGAAATTGTCGGTGAATTCAAACATGAGCTAGATTTCAGAAAGTTAGTTAATGTGGATCAGCAGCCACCGGCGACCGATCTATGTGGATACTATGTTTGTGAGAACATCCGGAGAGAAACCACTGAGCGAAAGGAATCAGCTAGCGTGCGGAACGCGAGGGATAACTTGCGGAGGAGGCTTAGTCCAGAAGCTCGCTTCCGACCAATTCAAGAAGAATTAGCAGGATTTTTAATGAGGGAAGTCATCGATCCTAAAGGACAACACTATACCGAGGACGAAGAAATTTATATGCATACCCAAGATTGAAACTGCTTGTTCGAAGTTGTATATGGTCATCCATCGTAATTGTGTATGGAAACTTGTTCAAAGTTGTATATATATATTATATATTCCTCTTGAATTCTTCTTGTTTGAAATTTCATATGCATGTATATATATAGTAGCGTAGAATATGTGTACTGAAACTTCATCAAAAATAAAATAAAACACAAAATAAAATATAAAACAAATAAAACAATACAAATTAAAAAGAAACCAGGTTTAGGGGGGCTAAAACCCTAAACCTGCGGAGGAGGCCTTTAGTCCCGGCTGGCCACGAGAGCCGGGACTAAAGGTCCTCGGCCCCGACGGACCACGGGCGCCCACGTGGCGGGCCTTTAGTCCCGGTCAGCCACAAGAACCGGGACTAAAGCCTTTTGTCGCGGTCCGGAAGAGCCG
>NC_057797.1:14631660-14633111 GCF_018294505.1 Triticum aestivum
CCCAAAACACACACACAGACGAACTTAGCCATATAAGTTGGGGCATTGTGCCTCTCACGATTAAGAAGCCAACCTATTTCACTTGTATGATGAAAATAAAATTAATGAAATTAGCTAGTTAGTACTCCCTCTGTAAACAAAAGTAGCGACCTAACACGTCTTGTATTTGTATACAGAGGGAGTATCCCATCCATATTGAGTCACAAGGCTCATTTATCAAGCCATAAATTACAATTGTATAAGTTTGACTGAATTTGTATAGATAAATAAAATTACCACCTACGATTTTGTGAAAGTATACTTCATAATAGATCTAGTTATATGGATTTCATATTGTGAAAATTTATATTTTTCTCGGTAAAATCAAACAAACTTAAAAAGGTGTGACTTAAGACAATTCAAACGAGCCTTGTAAACCTAAACAGAGGAAGTACCTCATTGTGTTGAGATGTTGCTCATAGACTATCTGTTGCATAGTCCCATTTGGAAAGTTGAAGAAGCCATTAGGAACGCCGAGCCTCTTCCCTCTAAGGCCATCTTTTTTCAAGAACTGCATGTATCCACCACGAGGGATGTACTTGGAAGCTGCCATCGTGGCAGTAGAGTCAAGGGCGTCATAGCCAGTGATGGCGTCCAGCACGTGGACCGCATCAGCCACCGTGCGGCAAATCGGCCTGTTGTTGATAAAATATCAATTCCATTTGTTTAACATGGCATAAATTTCCTTCACAAATCAATGCAAACGACAGCACGTGTTGTAAAAATGAAGCAAAATAATGTTATATCTACAACAATAAAAAACGGCAGAAACAAATCTTATAATGGCAGTATGTCAATAGAAAACAATATGAACTTTATCAAAAAGAAAATGTTAGTGTTTAGAACTTTAGATTTTACCAATGAATACATACCAACATATACATTATGTTGCTTTAGGATGATCAATGCGAATAAAATGAAAATGTGGGATAATCAAAATAAAGAGACATGACAATGATTATACAAAAAAAAGCAACTATATATATTATGGGCTTTATGGGCAATGATCAAGTCGGTGGGAATAAGAAATCACAAGATCCGCACAAAGATAAAATAAGAAATCACGAGGTTTCCATACAGGCCACGTGAATATTTCGACTCAATTATTATATTGTTGAGATATCTTAATCACGTACCCGACAGTATCTTGGCGTGGTGTGATGGGGATAACCCCAGCCCGGCTGGTCAACCCCACCGTCGGCTTGATCCCCACCACCGAGTTGAGCGACGCCGGGCAGAGTATCGAACCGTCCGTCTCCGTTCCCAGCGTCACCGCCGCCATGCTTGCCGCTGCCGCGATCGCCGACCCCGTGCTCGACCCACACGGCGTCGCCGACAGCACGTAGGGGTTCTACACGGAAGCGAGAGAAGATCATTCAGTTATCATTACAAAGGATCAAGGGGCTTGCTTC
>NC_057797.1:14633602-14641955 GCF_018294505.1 Triticum aestivum
TGGCCGATCGCCGCCGCCGCGGATCGCCGCCGTCCGAACCCCGTCCGAGGCCACCCTCGCCATCCCAACGTCGCCCGTCGCCGCCCTCGCCATCCCAACGTCGCCCGCCGCCGCCCTCGCCGTCCCAACGTCGCCCGTCGCCGCATCTCACCGTCCCAATGTCGCCCGTCGCCGCATCTCACCGTCCCAACGTCACCCGTCGCCGCATCTCACCGTCGTCCGACGACGCGGACGTGAAGGGCCCGACGTTTGACGCCGCCCTCGCCACCCAAACCCCGTCCGACACCGCCGTCACCGTCCATCGATGCATCTCACCGTCGTCGTCCTACGCCGGGGACGTGAAGGGCCCGACGTCCGACACCGCCTCCGCAGCACTGTCGTCGAACGCCGGCGACGTCTACACCGCGGGCCAAGGTTTGTCATCTAAACCTAGCGGGCATGGGGCGGGCATGATGGATAGAAGTGAGGGCTAGTTCATGCATGTACTGATTTAGGGTTTAGGGTTCATCAAAACCTCCCGCCGCAGCGCCTCCTCTACAGACTAGGGCATGATTTACAGAACTAGCGTTGCTTTGGGCATGATGCATTGTACTAAACCTAACACACGATGGTTTGCAGTTCTGTGAGTTTGGCGTGTTGACATGGACGAAGAATCCGCATTCGGGAGGGACGAGAATGGTACTGATAAGGTGAGTAAGACCGATAACGATAATTTGAACGAGGATGATGACAGCAGCGACAACGATTCCGTCTCGTCATATGATATCTTACCTCCGGAGGATTTTGATAATAATGAACATGGCACAAATAGCGACAACGTAAGTGGCGTATATTTTGTTTTTATTTTTGAATTTGCAAAGTATGGCATGGCTAACTATATATCTTTGTGTACAAATTTACAGGAAGATGTGGATGTTGACAATGTGCAACATAGTTGGCAGGAATCATTTGCAGATAACTTGAGCCAGGTTAGTTGTTAGATGTTGTACGTCGAGCAATAGTATGATTTAAATGATAGCAATTGACATATATATTTTCAAATGAATGTTGTAGGAGGAGTCAGATGGTCCTGTACTTGATCACGATGAGGGAGAGATTGATATTGAGGAGGCTCAAAGGGAGCAGAAGATGCTTGAGACACATTGGAAGGTCATGGCTATGACCTTTCGGTCGCAAGGGGATGCATACATATTCTACAACAATCACGCCAGAGAGCACGGGTTTAGTATCAGGAAACAGAAGGTGAAACGAGGTGCTTCGGGAATGATACGGTACCGGCGGTTTCTTTGCTCCAGGGCAGGGAGAAGGCAGAGCAAGTTCATAACCATGGAGGGCCGCAAGCGCAGGCTTAGACCGGAGACTCGTTGCGACTGCGGTGCACATATGGTGGTGAAGCTGGACAGAGAACGTGGCGTTTGGTTCGTCGCATCATTCGTGGATGATCACAACCACGCAATGGCTCGGCCCGACGAGGTTTGTTTTTTGTGGTCACACAGACGGATTGGAGATGGCCAGAGGGCGGAGATATTGGCGATGGAAGCGGCCGGGATAAGAAAGCATATTATAATGGACAACTTCATCAGCAGATATGGTTCATACGATAAGTGCAGGCTTATCAGGAGGGGCATTTACAATCTTTGTTGCAGAGAAAAAATGAAGCTCATTGCAAAGGGAGATGCATATAAGGATGGCAATGGGCCGGGTTTGGATCGGGTTGAACAATATCAAATCCATATCCATATCCATGAAGACAGTCTTTGCCCGCCCATGAAAAATTCCATGGGTGAAAAATTGTGTCCATGTCCAAATCCGATGGATATCCATACCCATTGGATATCCATTGGGTCCTCTCGAGACATATTAATAAGACATAACACAGTATTAACATAAACTCTTCCATTCTTCACCTCGTGGCAGGCTAGGCTTCACTTATGGTAAATCAACATCCACTAACAACCTAAGATCATTTAGTATTTTTCTAACAGATGAGAACGACGAGTCATTTAAGGAGGTAAAAATAAGGAGAGGGGTGTTGCAGTACGTTACGGAGGGGATTGAATGTCAACTAATAAAAATTACGATGGGGATTGTGTAATTTCTTGTGCATGTTGTAGATAAAAAAATTGTAAAATTGTTGTGGGACATATGACCGTGGAGCAGGGATAGCAGATTTTCCCCCACTAAGTCATACTACCGGGTCGGTTTTGGGTATATCCATGGGTACAAGATTATATCCATGCCCTATCCACAAACAATCTGGTCGGGTTTGGGCGCCGCACATGGACACAAAAGCATATCCAAACCCTATCCATTCGGGTCGGATATCCATGGATATCCATGTCCATGAATAAAATTGCCATCCTTAGATGCAGAGACGGCAGTTGGCATTATGAGGAGCAGGAAGGAGAAGGACCCTGAGTTTTTTTTGAGTATGTGCGTGACAAGGAAGGCCGATTGAAGAGTATGTTCTGGTGCAATGCACAGTCGCGGAGGGACTATCAGGACTACGGAGATGTGGTCGTGTTTGATAGCACGTATAAGATGAATAGATACGGTATGCGGTTCGTCCCCTTTGTCGGAGTTAACAACCACCGTTGCACCACAGTGTTTGGTTGTGCCATCATTGCTGACGAGACGGAAGGGACATATGTGTGGCTGCTGCAGACATTTATGAAGGCAAACTGTCAGGTGAAGCCAAAGTCAATAATCACAGACGGTGACGCTGCAATGATCCGGGCTATTCGGACTGTCCTTTCAGATGTTTTCCATCGTCTTTGCTCCTGGCATATCGAGAAAAATATGTAAAGGCACCTGCATTACAAGTCACTGGATGAGTTCAGATCGCTCCTGTACTATGCCACCTCTCAAGCGAACTTTGAGCAGAGATGGAAAGCTTTCTATGATAAGTGGAAGACGGATAAAACCGAAGAGTGGCTTGACAAGATGTACAGGAAGAGGAGACTTTGGGCAGCTTCATATCTTTCCAAGGGTTTTTTTCCTTGGTATGCGAAGTAACCAGAGGAGTGAAAGCCTCAACTCCTGCCTTCACCTTCACCTGGACTACGGTATGACAATTGTTGATTTGGTGGTGCATTATGAGAACTGTATAGTTCGCCTGCGTGAGAACGAGGCGTACGATGACTGCGAGGCATTCCAGAAGGAACCACCGTTGGTTACTGAATATAAGGCCCTTGAGGAGCATGCTGCCAAAGTATTCACACCTGCTAATTTCTACATCCTGCAACAAGATTTGCATAAGATGGGTCAGCTGGAGATATTTGAGACGCTCGTGGGAATTGGGCGTCAAACATTCATGGTGACATGGAAGGATAACCACAAGTTCAGGTACAATGTTGTTTATGAACCAGGTAACTCAGAACAAACTATTACATGCAGTTGTCTTAGGATGGTTCGGAAAGGGCTGTCATGCAAACACATTCTGTTTGTTCTCCATCATCTGAACTTAACTGAAATTCCAAAGTGTTGTGTCATGCATCGGTTGTCCAAACATGCGAGAGATGGGTTGCCTGTGCAGCGGAAGAGTGATATGTTTGGATGGGGTTGGTCAGGGCCATTGGAGAGAGAACGGTATAGTGCAATAACCATTAAAACCGCAGAAGCTGCTCATGTTGCAGCAATTGATCCCTTCTTGTACGACGAGTTGATGAAGTGTCTGGACAACATAATAGCGCAGAAAAAGATTTCAGAGGAGGAACTTATAGGAAGTAGAAGGTATGCTATGCTTAAGAAGGAGGCAAGTGAGGCGCAACAAGTTGAGCCTGGTATTGGTGATCCTCAGAAAGTTTCGACGAAGGGTGCACCTAAGAAGGGGCGGTCGAAGGGTGGCCACGACATTACAAAGAATGGTAGGCAAAAATATTTTACAGAGAAGAAAACTGGTCCTTTGTGCAGTCTGTGCAGTCTCCCAGGTCATAACAAGGCTACATGTAGTCTGAACGAGAAGTGAGTTGCTACTTTTTTGTTTTGTTATATGTTGCCAATATGATTGCATCGACTATATTTTCTCACATAATTTTTTTTATATTTTGTTCAGGAATCGGGCGTACACTGGTAGAAAAAAGCCCTTTAGTCCCGGTTCGCAACAGCCTTTAGACCCGGCTGTGCAACCGGGACTAAATATGCGCGACTAAAGACCCCCCCCCCCCTTTAGCCGCGGTTCTTACGGACCGCGACAAAAGTCTTTAGTCCCGGTTCTTGTGGCTGACCAGGACTAAAGGCCCGCCACGTGGGCGCCCGTGGTCCGTCGGGGCCGAGGACCTTTAGTCCCGACTCTCGTGGCCAACCGGGACTAAAGGCCTCCTCCGCAGGTTTAGGGTTTTAGCCCCCCTAAACCTGATTTCTTTTTAATTTGTAGTGTTTTATTTGTTTTATATTTTATTTTGTGTTTTATTTTATTTTTGATGAAGTTTCAGTACACATATTCTACGCTACTATATACATGCATATGAAATTTCAAACAAGAAGAATTCAAGAGGAATATATAATATATATTAAATCTCGGGTGACCATATACAACTTCGAACAAGTTTCCATACACAATTAGGATGGATGACCATATACAACTTCGAACAAGTTTCAATCTCGGGTATGCATATAAATTTCTTCGTCCTCGGTATAGTGTTGTCCTTTAGGATTGATGACTTCCCTCATGAAAAATCCTGCTAATTCTTCTTGAATTGGTCGGAAGCGAGCTTCTGGACTAAGCCTCCTCCGCAAGTTATCCGTCGCGTTCCGCACGCTAGCTGATGCCTTCCGCTCAGTGGTTTGTCTCCGGATGTTCTCACAAACATAGTATCCACATAGATCGGTCCCCGGTGGCTGCTGATCCACATTAACTAACCTTCTGAAATCTAGCTCATGTTTGAATTCACCGACAATTTCTTCTGAGAACCGTCTCCAAACCCTACAAGGCAAAGAAAATTAAATGAATAAGGGAGTTATTAGTTAGTTGATATTAGGAAATGAACGAAAGAGACCGATCGATATAGAGCTCAAATGATTGAAAATAATTACTTTTGCAGCATTTTTCTCATGTCGGCCCAACGCTTTGGATCCGAATCCATAGAGTCCATGATTAGAACTGTGGAGGTGTGAAGTTCAATATTTAGCAGAATCCAGTGGAACCTGCGGACACGTTACATGCACAGTCATGCATAACTCATTGATTAGACATACCATGCATGGACTAAACAAAAGAGAATGGGCACAAGAGAGAAACACTCACCCAAAATGGTAAGGAAATAGAATATGACTTTTGAGTTGATGCTTTCTAAGAAACTTGTACAGGTGTTTCTCCACGTCTTTGGGGTAATGTTCTAACACATGTCCATTAACGATATGTGGGTCAATGAACCCAACATCATGGATGTTTCTTATTTTGAATTCCGAAATCTTCAATCTGCATAATAGCGTACGCAACAATATAGTTAGGACAATATATATAAATATATATATAGTGCAGGCAATGAAGAATGAGATGAGGTAGAAATAAATCACTTACAGAACGTAGCAACTCAGCATAGATTTGTCGAGGGCGCGCAGATTGAACAGCTGGAACAATTCACTCATATGAACTTCTACAGAGTACCGTTTGATGTGATGCTCATGTGTAACATCCGCATAAACATATTCTTTGTCGGCCCATGTTATGAATTGCTTGTACCAACGTAGCAGATTTCGCATTTGTGGTGGTAGACTATTTTCCTGCTCAGGCTCGACGAGAGGCCCCTTCCGCACATATTGGAATGCTATCTCACCTACAGGCGCATCCTCAAGGTCTAAGAAGGCACGAAGAGTCAAACCCATCTCGGACGCTTGTTTCATGGCACCCGCTACAGTCAATCCAAGTGCTACCGCAGCTGCTATGATCTCGGGGTCCTCTTCCGGACCGGCTTTCACTATGAGCGGGGGGATCGATTGTTTCTTCTGCATCCCGAGCTGGTCAACTTGTTTCCCACTTTTTTTACTTTCTTCCTCCTTCAATACTTTTGCTTGCCTACGAAGTTCATGTCCATAGTCGTCAGGCATATTCAGCTCGGCTTGGGACGGTGTCGTCAAAAAATCCTTAGCCCACTTCTTTTGCTTCTCAGTGAATACTTGCTTGGGCTCAGGCTCTTTTTTCGCCTTCATATCCGCCTTCCATTTCTCATAATCAGCAGACGCGGCCAAATTGAGGTCAGCTTCACTACGTTCCCCAGGCCTTGGGAGGAGAGGCTTCAGTGATGGCTCCGGTACCCTTGTGGTCTTAGGTACATAAGGGTCCGGGTTAATAGTCCAGGAGCGGGTTTCCTTGCTGTCCGCCTGCTTCTGCTTCTTCGCCGGAGGTGGATTGGGGGGCGTCGTACCCGCCGAAGGAGGATTGGGGGGCGTCGTACCCGCCGGAGGTGGATTGGGGGGCGTCGTACCCGCCGAAGGAGGATTGGGGGGCGTCGTACCCGCCGGAGGTTGTGGATCGGGGGACGGCGTCGAATGGCGTGAAGGAGGTGTAGGTGAACCACCACGACCACCACCACCGCCACCACCGCCACCACCACCATCACCATCGGAGGGGGGTGGACTTGCTAGCCTTGGCGCCTCGCCTGGAAACACTATGTACTTCTTTTTCCATAGAATGAACTGGCGCTTGACATCTCCAAGTCTGCTCTCCCCTTCGGGTGTAGGTTTGTCAATCTCCAGGTCCTCAAACCCTTGTACTATGTCTTCCACCGTGACACGAGCATAGCCATATGCAATGGGGTTGTTGTGGTGGAGTGCTCCAGGTGTACAGGGTAAAGCACTGCCGCTAGCTACCTTCGTGGAAACGTTCCCCACGGGATAATGCAGATCACAGTCTTTCATCTCCTTTACATCATCCACGGGGTAGTGAGGCTCCGGTGCACGAATCTCGATCATCGGTGCACTAGCACCAGCCGGGGCATCCGTGGAAGCCACGCTGCTTCTCTGCTGCTGGCTTCCGCGATCCGCTTCATGATCTTCAAGCGGCCCTGCAGCCGATTTTTCTTTCAATAGTTCATGCACGGTCTGCTTCAACTCATGGAGTTCCGATGCAAACTTCGTCATAAGATCTGCATCCCGGTTCGTCTTTCTCTTACGGCTTCTGTAACCGTACGGGTCATTGTCCTGGGAAAACCCTACTTTCCACGGAACTTTGCCTTTGCCTCGTACACGTCCTCCGTGTTCATCATTCCCGAGGGCTAAAGTCAGTGCGTCTTTCTCTCTGTTGAACTTGATCAAGCCCTCTTGAGCTTGGGTCATTGCGTCAATAAGGGCTTGGGTTGGAGCAAAGTGTCGATGCCGGTGAACACACACCCCTGTCTCCGGGTCTAGCGATCCCCCATGCCCGTACCACCAGCTTTTGGCCCTTGGGTCCCATCCCTCTGTACCTAGAGGGATTCCTCGCACCCTCAGGTCCTCCTCCATCTTCTGCCACCTAGGGTCCGCAAGGCGGTATCCTCCTGGCCCCATAATATGATGGTACTGAAGGAAATATGCCCTAGAGGCAATAATAAAGTTATTATTTATTTCCTTATTTCATGATAAATGTTTATTATTCATACTAGAATTGTATTAACCGGAAACATAATACATGTGTGAATACATAGACAAACAGAGTGTCACTAGTATGCCTCTACTTGACTAGCTCGTTAATCAAAGATGGTTAAGTTTCCTAACCATAGACAAAGTAGTTGTCATTTGAGTAACAAGGTCACATCATTGGTTGAATGATCTGATTGACATGACCCATTCCTATTTAGCTTGGCACCTGATCGTTTAGTGTGTTGCTATTGCTTTCATCCATAACTTATACATGTTCCTATGACTATGAGATTATGCAACTCCCGTTTACCGGAGGAACACTTTGGGTACTACCAAACGTCACAACGTAACTGGGTGATTATAAAGGAGTACTACAGGTGTCTCCAAAGGTAGATGTTGGGTTGGCGTATTTCGAGATTAGGATTTGTCACTCCGATTGTCGGAGAGGTATCTCTGGGCCCTCTCGGTAATGCACATCACATAAGCCTTGCAAGCACTGCAACTAATGAGTTAGTTGTGAGATGATGTATTACGGAACGAGTAAAGAGACTTACCGGTAACGAGATTGAACTAGGTATTGGATACCGACGATCGAATCTCGGGTAAGTAACATACCGATGACAAAGGGAACTAACGTATGTTGTTATGCGGTCTGACCGATAAAGATCTTCGTAGAATATGTAGGAGCCAATATGGGCATCCAGGTCCCGCTATTGGTTATTGACCGGAGACGTGTCTCGGTCATGTCTACATTGTTCTCGAACCGTAGGGTCCGCACGCTTAAGGTTTCGATGAC
>NC_057797.1:14642920-14651401 GCF_018294505.1 Triticum aestivum
CCCCCTCCACCATATTACACCTCGAATATATCGTTGCAGTGCTTAGGCGAAGCCCTGCGCCGGTAGATCATCAAGATCGTCACCACGCCGTCGTGCTGACGGAACTCTCTCTCCGGAGCTTTGCTGGATCGGAGCCCGAAGAGCGTCATCGAGCTGAACGTGTGCCAAGAACTCGGGGGCGTCGGAGTAACGGCGCCGGGATCGGTCGGATCGCGAGGAGAACGTACGACTACTTCCTCTACGTTGTGATCGCTTCCGCTTCGGGTCTACAAGGGTATGTAGACAACACTCTCCCTCTCGTTGCTATGCATCACCATGATCTTGCGTGTGCGTAGGAAATTTTTTGAAATTACTACGTTCCCCAACAGTGGCATCCGAGCCTAGGTTTTATGGTTTTGATGTTATATGCACGAGTAGAACACAAGTGAGTTGTGGGCGATACAAGTCATACTTCCTACCAGCATGTCATACTTTGGTTCAGCGGTATTGTTGGATGAGATGACCCGGACCAACCTTACGCGTACGCTTACGCGAGACCGGTTCCCTCGACGTGCTTTGCACATAGATGGCTTGCGGGAGACATCTCACCAACTTTAGTTGAACCAAGTGTGGCTACGCCCGGTCCTTGAGAAGGTTAAAACGGAGTCTATTTGACAAACTATCGTTGTGGTTTTGATGCGTAGGTAAGATGAGTTCTTGCTTAAGCCCGTAGCAGCCACGTAAAACTTGCAACAAACAAAGTAGAGGACGTCTAACTTGTTTTTGCAGGGCATGTTGTGATGTGATATGGTCAAGACGTGATGCTATATTTTATTGTATGAGATGATCATGTTTTGTAACCGAGTTATCGGCAACTGGCAGGAGCCATATGGTTGTCGCTTTATTGTATGCAATGCAATCGCCCTGTAATGCTTTACTTTATCACTAAGCGGTAGCGATAGTCGTAGAAGCATAAGATTGGCGAGACGACAACGATGCTACGATGGAGATCAAGGTGTCGCGCCGGTGACGATGGTGATCATGATGGTGCTGCAGAGATGAAGATCATGAAGCACAAGATGATGATGACCATATCATATCACTTATATTGATTTGCATGTGATGTTTATCTTTTATGCATCTTATCTTGCTTTGTTTGACGGTAGCATTATAAGATGATCTCTCACTAAATTATCAAGAAGTGTTCTCCCCGAGTATGCACCGTTGCCAAAGTTCGTCGTGCCCAGACACCACGTGATGATCGGGTGTGATAAGCTCTACGTCCATCTACAACGGGTGCAAGCCAGTTTTGCACACGCAGAATACTCGGGTTATACTTGACGAGCCTAGCATATGCAGATATGGCCTCGGAACACGGAGACCGAAAGGTCGAGCGTGAATCATATAGTAGATATGATCAACATGATGATGTTCACCATTGAGAACTAATCCATTTCACGTGATGATCGGTCATGGTTTAGTTTAATTTGGATCACGTGATCACTTAGATGATTAGAGGGATGTCTATCTAAGTGGGAGTTCTTAAGTAATATGATTAATTGAACTTAAATTTATCATGAACTTAGTCCCTGATAGTATCTTGCTTGTTTATGTTGATTGTAGATAGATGGCTCGTGCTGTTGTTCCGTTGAATTTTAATGCGTTCCTTGAGAAAGCAAAGTTGAAAGATGATGGTAGCAATTACACGGACTGGGTCCGTAACTTGAGGATTATCCTCATTGCTGCACAGAAGAGTTACGTCCTGGATGCACCGCTAGGTGCCAGGCCTGCTGCTGGAGCAACGCCAGATGTTATGAACGTCTGGCAGAGCAAAGCTGATGACTACTCGATAGTTCAGTGTGCCATGCTTTACGGCTTAGAACCGGGACTTCAACGTCGGTTTGAGAACCATGGAGCATATGAGATGTTCCAGGAGTTGAAGTTAATATTCCAACAGAATGCCCGGATTGAGAGATATGAAGTCTCCAATAAGTTCTACAGCTGCAAAATGGAGGAGAATGGGTCTGTCAGTGAGCACATACTCAGAATGTCTGGGTATTACAATCACTTAAGTCAGCTGGGAGTTAATCTTCCAGATGATTGTGTCATTGACAGAATTCTTCAATCACTGCCACCAAGCTACAAAGGCTTCGTGATGAACTATAATATGCAAGGGTTAGTAAAGACTATGCCCGAGCTCTTCGCAATGCTAAAAGCTGCGGAGGTAGAAATCAACAAGGAGCATCAAGTGTTGATGGTCAATAAGACCACTAGTTTCAAGAAGAAGGGCAAAGGGAAGAAGAAGGGGAACTTCAAGAAGAACAGCAAGCAAGTTGCTGCTCAGGAGAAGAAACCCAGATCTGGACCTAAGCCTGAAACTGAGTGCTTCTACTGCAAGCAGACTGGTCACTGGAAGCGGAACTGCCCCAAGTATTTGGCGGATAAGAAGGATGGCAAGGTGAACAAAGGTATACGTGATATACATGTTATTGATGTGTACCTTACTAGAGCTCGCAGTAGCACCTGGGTATTTGATACTGGTTCTGTTGCTAATATTTGCAACTCGAAACAGGGACTACCGATTAAGCGGACACTAGCAAAGGACGAGGTGACGATGCGCGTGGGAAATGGTTCCAAAGTCGATGTGATCGCGGTCGGCACGCTACCTCTACATCTACCTTCGGGATTAGTTTTAGACCTAAATAATTGTTATTTGGTGCCAGCGTTGAGCATGAACATTATATCTGGATCTTGTTTAATGCGAGATGGTTATTCATTTAAATCAGAGAATAATGGTTGTTCTATTTATATGAGTAATATCTTTTATGGTCATGCACCCTTAAAGAGTGGTCTATTTTTGATGAGTCTCGATAGTAGTGATACACATATTCATAATGTTGAGGCCAAAAGATGCAGAGTTGATAATGAAAGTGCAACTTATTTGTGGCACTGCCGTTTAGGTCATATCGGTGTAAAGCGCATGAAGAAACTCCATACTGATGGACTTTTGGAGTCACTTGATTATGAATCACTTGGCACTTGCGAACCGTGCCTCATGGGCAAGATGACTAAAACACCGTTCTCCGGTACTATGGAGAGAGCAACAGATTTGTTGGAAATCATACATACGGATGTATGTGGTCCGATGAATGTTGAGGCTCGTGGCGGATATCGTTATTTTCTCACCTTCACAGATGATTTGAGCAGATATGGGTATATCTACTTAATGAAACACAAGTCTGAAACATTTGAAAGGTTCAAAGAATTTCAGAGTGAAGTTGAAAATCATCGTAACAAGAAAATAAAGTTTCTACGATCTGATCGTGGAGGAGAATATTTGAGTTACGAGTTTGGTCTACATTTGAAACAATGCGGAATAGTTTCGCAACTCACGCCACCCGGAACACCACAGCGTAATGGTGTGTCCGAACGTCGTAATCGCACTTTACTAGATATGGTGCGATCTATGATGTCTCTTACAGATTTACCGCTATCGTTTTGGGGTTATGCACTTGAGACGGCCGCATTCACGTTGAATAGAACACCGTCAAAATCCGTTGAGACGACACCTTATGAACTATGGTTTGGCAAGAAACCAAAGTTGTCGTTTCTTAAAGTTTGGGGCTGCGATGCTTATGTGAAAAAACTTCAACCTGATAAGCTCGAACCCAAATCGGAGAAATGTGTCTTCATAGGATACCCAAAGGAGACAGTTGGGTACACCTTCTATCACAGATCCGAAGGCAAGACATTTGTTGCTAAAAATGGATCCTTTCTAGAGAAGGAGTTTCTCTCGAAAGAAGTGAGTGGGAGGAAAGTAGAACTTGATGAGGTAACTGTACCTTCTCCCTTGTTGGAAAGTAGTTTATCTCAGAAACCGGTTTCTGAGACATCTACACCAAGTAGTGAGGAAGTTGATGATGTTGATCATGAAGCTTCAGATCAAGTTACTACAGAACCTCGTAGATCAACCAGAGTAAGATCCGCACCAGAGTGGTACGGTAATCCTGTTCTGGAAGTCATGCTACTAGATCATGATGAACCTACGAACTATGAAGAAGCGATGGTGAGCCCAGATTCCGCAAAGTGGCTTGAAGCCATGAAATCTGAGATGGGATCCATGTATGAAAACAAAGTGTGGACTTTGGTTGACTTGCCCGAGGGTCGGCAAGCAATAGAAAACAAGTGGATCTTTAAGAAGAAGACTGACGCTGACGGTAATGTTACTGTCTACAAAGCTCGACTTGTCGCAAAGGGTTTTCGACAAGTTCAAGGGATTGACTACGATGAGACCTTCTCACCCGTAGCGATGCTTAAGTCTGTCCGAATCATGTTAGCAATTGCCGCATTTTATGATTATGAAATTTGGCAAATGGATGTAAAAACTGCATTCCTGAATGGATTTCTGGAAGAAGAGTTGTATATGATGCAACCAGAGGGTTTTATCGATCCAAAGGGAGCTAACAAAGTGTGCAAGCTCCAGCGATCCATTTATGGACTGGTGCAAGCATCTCGGAGTTGAAATAAACGATTTGATAGTGTGATCAAAGCATTTGGGTTTGTACAGACTTTTGGAGAAGCCTGTATTTACAAGAAAGTGAGTGGGAGCTCTGTAGCATTTCTGATATTATATGTGGATGACATATTTCTGATCGGAAATGATATAGAATTTCTGGATAGCATAAAGGGATACTTGAATAAGAGTTTTTCAATGAAAGACCTCGGTGAAGCTGCTTACATATTGGGCATCAAGATCTATAGAGATAGATCAAGACGCTTAATTCGACTTTCACAGAGCACATACCTTGACAAAGTTTTGAAGAAGTTCAAAATGGATCAAGCAAAGAAAGGGTTCTTGCCTGTGTTGCAAGGTGTGAAGTTGAGTAAGACTCAATGCCCGACCACTGCAGAGGATAGAGAGAAAATGAAAGATGTTCCCTATGCTTCAGCCATAGGCTCTATCATGTATGCAATGCTGTGTACCAGACCAGATGTGTGCCTTGCTATTAGCTTAGCAGGGAGGTACCAAAGTAATCCAGGAGTGGATCACTGGACAGCGGTCAAGAATATCCTGAAGTACCTGAAAAGGACTAAAGAGATGTTTCTCGTATATGGAGGTGACAAAGAGCTCATCGTAAATGGTTACGTTGATGCAAGCTTTAACACTGATCCGGACGATTCGAAATCGCAAACCGGATACGTATTTACATTAAACGGTGGAGCTGTCAGTTGGTGCAGTTCTAAACAAAGCGTCGTAGCGGGATCTACATGTGAAGCGGAGTACATAGCAGCTTCGGAAGCTACTAATGAAGGAGTCTGGATGAAGGAGTTCATATCCGATCTAGGTGTCATACCTAGTGCATCGGGTCCAATGAAAATCTTTTGTGACAATACTGGAGCAATTGCCTTGGCGAAGGAATCCAGATTTCACAAGAGAACCAAGCACATCAAGAGACGCTTCAATTCCATCCGGGACTTGGTCCAGGTGGGAGACATAGAGATTTGCAAGATACATACGGATCTGAATGTAGCAGACCCGTTGACTAAGCCTCTTCCACGAGCAAAACATGATCAGCACCAAAACTCCATGGGTGTTAGAATCATTACTGTGTAATCTAGATTATTGACTCTAGTGCAAGTGGGAGACTGAAGGAAATATGCCCTAGAGGCAATAATAAAGTTATTATTTATTTCCTTATTTCATGATAAATGTTTATTATTCATACTATAATTGTATTAACCGGAAACATAATACATGTGTGAATACATAGACAAACAGAGTGTCACTAGTATGCCTCTACTTGACTAGCTCGTTAATCAAAGATGGTTAAGTTTCCTAACCATAGACAAAGTAGTTGTCATTTGAGTAACGAGGTCACATCATTGGTTGAATGATCTGATTGACATGACCCATTCCTATTTAGCTTGGCACCTGATCGTTTAGTGTGTTGCTATTGCTTTCATCCATAACTTATACATGTTCCTATGACTATGAGATTATGCAACTCCCGTTTACCGGAGGAACACTTTGGGTACTACCAAACGTCACAACGTAACTGGGTGATTATAAAGGAGTACTACAGGTGTCTCCAAAGGTATATGTTGGGTTGGCGTATTTCGAGATTAGGATTTGTCACTCCGATTGTCGGAGAGGTATCTCTGGGCCCTCTCGGTAATGCACATCACATAAGCCTTGCAAGCACTGCAACTAATGAGTTAGTTGTGAGATGATGTATTACGGAACGAGTAAAGAGACTTACCGGTAACGAGATTGAACTAGGTATTGGATACCGACGATCGAATCTCGGGTAAGTAACATACCGATGACAAAGGGAACTAACGTATGTTGTTATGCGGTCTGACCGATAAAGATCTTCGTAGAATATGTAGGAGCCAATATGGGCATCCAGGTCCCGCTATTGGTTATTGACCGGAGACGTGTCTCGGTCATGTCTACATTGTTCTCGAACCGTAGGGTCCGCACGCTTAAGGTTTCGATGACGGTTATTATGAGTTTGTGTATTTTGATGTACCGAAGGAGTTCGGAGTCCCGGATGTGATCACGGACATGACGAGGAGTCTCGAAATGGTCGAGACGTAAAGATTGATATATTGGAAGCCTATGTTTGGACTTCGGAATGGTTCCGAGTGAAAACAGGAATTTACCGGAGTACCGGGAGGTTACCGGAACCCCCCGGGAGCATAATGGGCCTCATGGGCCTTAGTGGAAAAAGGAGGAAAGGGCTGGCCAGGGGCCGCGCGCCTCTCCCCCCTTCCCTAGTCCTAGTAGGACTAGGAGAAGGGGGCGGCGCCCCTCTCTCTCCCTTCCCCCTCCGGGAAACCTAGTTGGACTAGGATTGGGGGGGGGGGGGAATCCTACTCCCGGTGGGAGTAGGACTCCCCTGGCGCGCCTAGCTTGGCCGGCCGGCCCCCTCCCCTTGCTCCTTTATATACGGGGGCAGGGGGGCACCCCAAGACACACAAGTTGATCTTCGTGATCGTTCCTTAGCCGTGTGCGGTGTCCCCCTCCACCATATTACACCTCGAATATATCGTTGCAGTGCTTAGGCGAAGCCCTGCGCCGGTAGATCATCAAGATCGTCACCACGCCGTCGTGCTGACGGAACTCTCTCTCCGGAGCTTTGCTAGATCGGAGCCCGAAGAGCGTCATCGAGCTGAACGTGTGCCAAGAACTCGGGGGCGTCGGAGTAACGGCGCCGGGATCGGTCGGATCGCGAGGAGAACGTACGACTACTTCCTCTACGTTGTGATCGCTTCCGCTTCGGGTCTACAAGGGTATGTAGACAACACTCTCCCTCTCGTTGCTATGCATCACCATGATCTTGCGTGTGCGTAGGAAATTTTTTGAAATTACTACGTTCCCCAACAGGTACTTTTTCTTACTCGCATTATCCTTATTTTTTTTGATATTTCCTTGAAATGGTCCGATTTCTTTTGCCTCACAAATTCTGGCCAATCATCTTTCAGTTTCTCATGTTGTTCATTGAAATCCGGAGTCTTGCCCTTGTTGACATAGTCACGGGTTAAATTTTTCTTGAAGTTCCGGAATGCATCGGCCATCTTCTGTAGAGCGAACTCTTTAACTAGCCTCCTCCTCTGACGTCCACCCGGAACCTCGTTACCGAATTCATCGACTTTGTTGTATTCCGGAGGTAGAATGAAATGTTCCATAAGCTTTCTCCAGCAATCCTTTTTCGTTCTCTTGTCGACAAAACTGAAACCAAGATGTGCCTTCTTTGGCTTATTCCATTCCTGGACGGTGATCGGGACGTTGTCTCTAACAACGACTCCGCATTGGTTGATAAACTTTGAGGTGTGCTGTAGGGGCTTGCCGGTTTCACTGACAAACTCAATGGCATATATTTCTCCTGTTTTCATCGCCTTGGATTTGCCACGCTGCTTTGTCGTACTCGATCCGGAGGGCTAAAAAAAGAAAGAGAGTCGCGCGCGTTAATACATGTGTATTCACATTTCAGTAAGTTTGTATCACGAGAGGCTCTCAATGTATATATATACCTCGCTGGAGGTGGTTGCTACTTGCAATTCGAGATCGTCGGTTGTTGACGGTTGACCTCCGTCGACAATGTCCGTTCCTTCACCTTCTTGATCATCGTCACCGTCAAGGTTCAGATAAGAAGAGACTACATCCTCTTGTTGCTCATATTCTGAGCCCGGCACATAAGGAATCTCGTTGTTGATGATGCCCATTAAATAACGTTCAGCCTCCGGATCCCTAAGCGGCTCGGTTCTATCGTCCGCCATATGTCACTCCTGCATGTAGTAAAAATTCTTTAAGTATAAAGGAATTAAAAAATAAGATTAAGGGGACATAGAGGAGGAGGAATTAAAAAATAAGATTCTTTAAGTAAAAATTCTTTTTTTCTTCTTCTTCCTTTCTTCTTCCTCTTTCTTCTTCTTCCTTTCTTCTTCTTCCTTTTTCCTTTCTTCTTCTTTCTTTCTTCTTCTTCCTTTCTTCTTCTT
>NC_057797.1:14653109-14665548 GCF_018294505.1 Triticum aestivum
CTTTCTTCCTTTTTCCTTTTTTCTTCTGTTTGTTTTTTTCTTATGTTTTTCTTCTGTTTTTTTTTCTGTTTTTCCTTTTTTCTTCTGTTTGTTTTTTTCTTCTGTTTTTCCTTTTTTCTTCTGTTTTTTTCTTCCTTTTTCCTTCTTTCTTCTTCTTCCTTTTTCCTTTTAAAATCAGAAAAATAAAACTAATTCATTTTAAAATCTTAAAAAATACAATTATATATCAAAAAAATCAGAAAAATAAAACTAATTCATTTTAAAATCCCTTGAAGGTTTGACAAAAGGTTTGATACATCATTCAGTTCATCGACCAAATACAAAGTTTGGTACAATAAATTATTACACATCAATTCTTCCCTTGTACGTCCCTGCTTGCTTACGATTGTGCCGTATCCATGGAGCATCCTCATCATTTAACTTAATGCTTGGGTCAGTGTTCACTTTGAAGGGCGGAATTTCACCAAACATATTATAATCTTCTGACATGTCTGTCTTGTCCTCCACTCCCACGATGTTTCTTTTCCCTGAAAGAATAATGTGGCGCTTTGGATCATCGCATGATGTACTGATCGTTTTCTTATCTTTCCGTTTCCTCGGTTTGCTACTCATGTCCTTCAAATAAAAAACCTGAGCGACATCTTTGGCAAGGACGAATGGTTCGTCAAGGTAACCAAGATTGTTGAAATCCACCATTGTCATTCCGTATTGCTCGTCCACCTTTACCCCACCTCCTGTTAGCTTGAACCATTTGCACCGGAACAAAGGGACCTTAAAGGAGGGTCCATAGTCAAGTTCCCATATCTCGTCTATGTAACCATAATATGTGACCTTTTGCCCATTCTCGGTTGCTGCATCAAAGCGGACACCACTGTTTTGGTTGGTGCTCTTTTTATCTTGGGCGATGGTGTAAAATGTATTCCCATTTATCTCGTACCCGTGGAAAGTCGTTATAGTCAAAGATGGTTTCTTGGCCAACATGTACAGCTGATCTCCAACATCATTGTCATTCATTAAATGTTTTCGCAACCAACTGCCGAAAGTCTCCATGTGGGCCTTTCTAATCCAGGATTCAGGCTTCCCCGGGTTGTCCGAGCGTAAAATATTCTTGTGTTGCTCGAAGTACGGAGCCACCAAGCTGGAATTTTGCAGAACTGTGTGGTGTGCTTCAGTCATAGAATGACCGTCCATACATATCGTGGTATTCCTTCCGATCTTGCCTTTTCCACTTAGTCTCCCCTCGTGCCGCGATTGAGGAATACCAATCGGCTTAAGGTCAGGAACATAGTCAATACAGAACTCAATTACCTCCTCATTTCCATAGCCCTTGACGATGCTTCCTTCTGGCCTAGCACGGTTACGAACATATTTCTTTAATACTTCCATGAACCTCTCAAAGGGGAACATATTGTGTAGAAATACAGGACCGAGAATGGAAATCTCTTCGACTAGGTGGACCAGGAGGTGCGTCATAATATCGAAGAAGGATGGTGGGAACACCAACTCGAAACTGACAAGGCATTGGACCACATCGTTCTGTAACCGTGGTAGATCTTCTGGATTGATTACCTTCTGAGAGATTGCATTGAGGAATGCACATAGCTTCACAATGGCTACTCGAACATTTTCCGGTAGGAGCCCCCTCAAAGCAATCGGAAGCAATTGCGTCATAATCACGTGGCAGTCGTGAGACTTCAGGTTTTGGAACTTTTTCTCCGGCATGTTTATTATTCCCTTTATATTCGACGAGAAGCAAGACGGGACCTTCATACTGCTCAGGCATTCAAAAAAAATGACCTTCTCTTCTTTGGTAAGAGCGTAGCTGGCACGACCTTGAAACCATTCCGGATGCCGGTCATCTGGATCTTTCAAAAGTTGCTGGTCCTGCCGTGCTTCCTTTGTATCATTTGTCTTCCCATACACGCCCAAGAAGCTTAGCAGGTTCACGCAAATATTCTTCGTAACATGCATCACGTCGATTGCAGAGCGGACATCTAGGACTTTCCAATATTCTAGCTTCCAAAATATAGATTTCTTCTTCCACATGGGTGCGTGCCCGTCAACTCCCCGCGGAACTGATTGTCCGCCAGTACCCTTTCCAAAGATGACTTTCAAATCCTTGACCATATCAAATATCTCAGCACCAGTACGTTCCGCAGGCTTCGGCCGGTGATCTGCCTTCCCGTTGAAATGCTTGCCTTTCTTTCTTACGTTACGATTTCGGGGAAGAAATCGACGATGACCCAGGTACACGTTCTTCTTACAATTAACCAAACGTACACTTTCAGTCTCATGTAAGCAGTGCGTGCATGCATTGTATCCCTCATTTGTCTGTCCCGAAAGGTTCTGAGAGCTGGCCAATCGTTGATGGTTACAAAAAGCAACGCTCGTAGGTCAAATTCCTCTCCTTTGTGCTCATCCCAGACACGTACACCAGGTTTCGCCCACAAACTGTAAAAGTTCTTCAACTAATGGCCTTAGGTACACATCGATGTCATTACCGGGTTGCTTAGGGCCTTGGATGAGAATTGGCATCATAATGAACTTCCGCTTCATGCACAACCAAGGAGGAAGGTTGTAGATGCATAGAGTCACGGGCCAGGTGCTATGGCTGGAGCTCTGCTCGCCAAAAGGATTAATGCCATCAGTATTTAGACCAAATCTTATGTTCCTTGCGTCAGCTGCAAAATCTTTGAAAACTCTGTCGATCTTTCTCCATTGCGTTCCATCAGCGGTGTGTCTCAACTCCCCGTCGGACAAACGGTCCTCTTTGTGCCATCGCAACAACTTGGCATGCTTTTTGTTCATGAACAGACGTTTCAACCGTGGTATTATAGGAGCATACCACATCACCTTGGCGGGAACCCTCTTCCTGGGTTTCTCGCCCTCAACATCGTCACCAGGGTCATCGCCTCTGATCTTATAACGCAATGCAGTGCATACAGGGCATTCATTCAAATTCTCGTATTCTCCGCGGTAGAGGATGCAGTCATTAATGCATGCATGTATCTTGAGAACCTCTAAACCTAGAGGGCAGACAACCTTCTCTGCTTCGTACGTACTGGCGGGCAACTCGTTATTCTTCGGTAACATATTCTTCAACATTTTCAGCGAATTTTCAAATGATGAGTCACCGACACTTTCCTGTGCCTTCCATTTTAGCAAATCCAGTGTGCAGCCCAGCTTTTTCAGACTATTATCGCATCCTGCATACAACGACTTTTTGTGATCCTCTAACATGCGATCCAAATTCTCCCTCTCTTTGTCAGTTTCGCAGCGTCTCCGTGCATCAGCAATGGTCCGACTAAGATCATCAGCGGGCTCATCATGTGCCTCTTCTTCACCTTCACCTAACCCTTCCCCACCTTCAGCATTATCCTCCATGAAAGTATCACCGAAATGATCACGATAGTTTTCATCGATATCATCCCCTTCTTCATCTTCTTCCATTCCAACCCCTCTTTCTCCATGCTTGGTCCAACAATAATAGCTTGGCATGAAACCATGCATAAGCAGGTCCATGTGAACTCTTCTTGAGGAGGAGTAACCCTTCTCATTCTTACAGACAACACATGGACAGATAATAAAACCTTGCTGCTTGTTCGCATTTGCCACTACGAGGAAATCTTTCAAACCCGTAGTGAACTCGCCGGAGAGTCGGGAACCGTACATCCATTGCCGATTCATCTGCATTATTATTATATAAAGTATATAATTAACCATCATGCATTTGTTAAACTAACTAGCTAGAAATAATACAAATTAAACAATGAACTACACACATGCGTATTTTATCAATGACACATGAAAGGTTCGAGTTGCTAACCGTGATCGCGGAGGAAAAATAAATGAGAAAGCTCAAGTGTGGCTTGTTTCAAGCTCTCGGGCATTTCATCAAACACCTTGTGTGCATAGGAGAAACCAAAAGCAAACCCACCACCACCCCACCACCACCTTCTGAAAATTGTGAAGTGAGCTGAGTGAAGTGAAGTGAGCTGAGTATATATAGGGATGGGCCTTTAGTCGCGGTTGGCCAGGCGAACCGGGACTAAAGCCCCTCCCGTCCGCCAGCTGGATGGGCCTTTAGTCCCGGTTGGCCTGGCCAACCGCGACTAAAGGCCTTCTAGGACCTTTAGTCCCGGTTGGCCAGGCCAACCGGGACTAAAGCCCCTCCCGTCCGCCAGCTGTCGACCGAGCGCGCTGGGCCCAGATAGTTGGTGGCGGGACTTCTCCCGAACCGCGACTAAAGACCCCTTTGGTCGCGGTTCGATTGTTTTGGGACTAATGGGGGCGTATGGAAGCCTCTTTTTCTACCAGTGCATGTTAGTGTTAGTAATCTCGCTTCTTTCGCTATCGCTCTTTTTTTTATGGTTATATATAAGATCAGGAGTGACTCCCGGTTTTTATTTGCTAACCAAAGCACCAAACACAAAACTGTAAAGTGGCCGGGTTCCCTGCAAAAAACAAAAGAATATTGTTAGCTGAGTTACTATATGAACATTCTGCGTTTCTCTTCATCGAAGACAGCTTTGTGAAATGGCTTGCTAGTGATAATTAGATGATTCCCTCTGTAGTAGGTGGCGAGAGTATTGGATCTAGGAGGATTAGAACCCTTGACATTATACACTACCGTTTGGTGGAGGGGGTGCATTACACTGACCCATTCAGAGGGTGGCCTCTCTTTTCTTGTGTTGAACCGTACGTATTTTAATAGAGCTTGCCTGATTGGCGAGATGTCGGCATCACATGCGTCCTCCGCTTCCATAGACCCCATTTCTTATTGACGAGATGAGGACTGGAGCCGCGTGTATTATTGGCGACGATCAGGCCAATGTTGCTTGCTTAGCAATAGGAAGCGTCTACCAGGCCTCCAGCCAGATCTGAAGCTAGCTAGGTTGCTGCTGCTGGACGGGATCCACTCGCCAAAGAGCAAACAATACGATTGGTTGATCTCCTTCGATCTTCCTCCAGGTTAGTCATCTTGCTTATTTTTTCAGATCATGGATAAGGAAGTGAGCTCGGCAATTCCGTTCCAAATCTCGAATTCATCCTGGCCTGATTCCACACGGCTCCTGGATCTGAAGAGACAATAAATGGTGATTGGCGACAAGTGCTACTAACAGTTTTCTTTCTCAGGAAAATTAAAATCGTCCTGTCTGGTAAGCGCTTGCCCGGGTGGTAGATAACACGAGCATGGATTTTGCATTAGCTCTGCTTGAAAGTATCACCAACAATTTCTCGGAGGAACTCAAAATTGGCAGTGGTGGGTATGGAGATTCATACAGGGTATGCATGACTAGTTAATATATTTCCCATGTCTACTTGTCAAATTAGTAATACCACCGCTGTGTACAAGTTAGCTCGATCGTGCCAAGTACTAACAAGTGATTTCCGCAGGCAGTGCATAATGGGGAAGAGATTGCTGTGAAGAAGCTTCATCAATTTCAAGGACTTGATGATAAGCAATTTCACAATGAAATCCGTAACCTCACCAAGATCTCTCACAAAAATGTTATACGGTTAATTGGCTACTGCCATGAATCACGGAGTAAATATCTGGAACACAACGGGGAACGTGTTTTTGCTAAATCACAGGAGCGAGTACTCTGCTTTGAATATATGCAGGGGGGAAGCCTTGAGAAATACATCGCAGGTAAAGCATATTGCACGTAGTTATATTATGATTGACCATAGTACTAGCTTTTTGCATGCCAAAGATAAATCAGTTGATTATTTATGTCTTTTTCCTACTACGGAATAAGCCGTCAAAGATAAATCAGTCGATTATTTATGCAGACGAAACATGTACACTTGACTGGCCCACATGTTATAAAATCATTCAAGGGGCCTGTGACGGCTTAAATCACCTTCACAATGGACAGGAAAAAGCAATTTTCCATCTGGACTTGAAGCCTTCTAATATATTGCTGGATAAAAACATGACTCCAAAAATTGCAGATCTTGGTTTGTCTAGACTTGTTGATTCAGCAAGATCGCAACAAACAGAGATGCGCGACGGAACACTGTAAGTTTTGACTTATCATGCATGTGCCTAAATCAAACACTTCTTTGTATTGCACTAACTGTCTGAATCTTCTGTGCTTATGATATCATATAGAGGGTACATGCCACCAGAATACATAGACAACGGCATCATATCAAACAAGTTTGACGTGTTCAGTTTGGTCAGCATAATTATAAGAATGATGGACGGAAACAGGGGTGCTTACCGTTATTCTGAAATGTCTCCGCACCAGTTTATTGATCTTGTAAGAGAAGTACTTCTATCTACACCATAAACATTTATAGGTTCTTTCCACATTGTGCATGTCTATTTATATCTGCAACCAAAGTTTACATTTCAATTTCTCATGCAGGTAAGTGAAAAATGGAAGGAAAGGTTGCAGACAATCTCGGAGGGCTCCTCATATGAGGTAGACATCCTACAAGTGCGTACATGTCTTGAGATAGCATTAAGATGTGTGGATACCGACCGAAGAAAAAGACCTACTATCACAGATATTGTCCGCGAACTAGGGGAACAAAATGCGGAGATTAACACAATAATGTCACTGTCTCGTAATCCTAAGGCTAACTGGCTGGGGGAGATGCACATCAACATGGATTTTACGCTTGCTTTGATCGAAACTATTACCAACAATTTTTCAGAGGATCACAAAATTGGCAGTGGCGGGTATGGAGATGTTTACAAGGTATGCATGGCGATTTTTTTTTTTTGTCTTTGGTTGTCAAATTAATAGTATCAACACCAGCTACAATCTTGATCATGCTAAAAGATTTTACAGGCAGTGCATAACGGGAAAAAGATTGCTGTGAAAAAGCTTCATCGTCCCTTGCAAGGACTCGATGATAAGCAATTAGACAGTGAATTCCGAAACCTTAGTAAGGTACGCCACCAAAATGTCGCACGGTTAATTGGCTACTGCTACGAATCACAGCACAAATACATGGAGCACAACGAGGAACATGTTGATTGTATACTGATGGTGCGGATTATCTGCTTCGAGTATGTGAGCGGAGGAAGCCTTGATAGATATATTGCAGGTTAATAAATTATGATCAACAATTCTAGTTTGCATGCCGAAGATTAATGAACAAGTAGCTTATTTGTATGTATTTTCCTCTAATTGCAGATGAATCTTGTGGACTTGACTGGCCCACATGTTATGATATTATTACAGGAACTTGTGAGGGCTTAAACCACCTCCACAACGGCCATGGGGAACCTATTTTCCATCTGGATTTAAAACCAAGTAATATATTGCTAGATAAGGGCATGATGCCCAAAATTGCAGATGTTGGATTGTCAAGACTTCTTGCTTTGACACATACACATAAAACAGAGATTGTAGAAGGAACAATGTAAGTTTTGATGGATCATGCGTGTACTAAGACATCAATTTATTTTTAATATTAATATACATCAAACAGCAATTTGCATTGCACTAACAGTGTCAATCTGCTATGCTTATCATAATCATGCAGGGATTACATGCCACCAGAATACTTAAGTAGGGGCTTGATCTCAAAGAAGTTTGACGTGTTCAGTTTGGGTGTCATAATTATAAAAATTATTGCCGGAAATATGGGGTTTCCTCGTTCCTCTGAAATGTCTCCAAACCAGTTTATTGCGCTCGTAAGAGAAGTCTTTCTATCTATACCATTAACATATGTATTCCACATTGTACATGTTTACTTATTTTTGCATGCAATCTGAATAAGAATACGCCCCAATTTCTCATGCAGGTAACTGAAAACTGGATGAAAAGGCTGCAGCCAATGTCAGGGCGCTCATCATATGAGATCGAAATCCTACAAGTGCGTACATGTGTTGAGATGGCATTAAGATGCGTGGATGCCGACCGAAACAAAAGGCCTAGTATAAAGGAAATTATACGGGAACTCAGAAGTGAGACAATAATAGCACTGCCTACAGATCATAAATCTAACTTGTTTGGACTGGCTTCTCAGTCACGCGCAAGCCCTGCTCCTGATCAGCCAACGGACCAAATTGGAGCTGACATAAATACAAACCTAACTAAAGCTGAGATTAAGAAAATACCGTCAGTGCCTCCTGCTCCTGCCCCTCATCAGTCAAAAGGCCTAACTGAAGCTGTGACAAATCTAATCGAAGCTGAGGACAAGGCAATATTGTCAACGCCTCCCGATAATAAATTTAATTGGTCCAGTCTTGATTTCCAGCCAAGCTCCATGATTGCTCCTGATAATTCAGAAGACCTAATTCTTCAGGTATGCATGCTGATCATACTAAGAATTGGAATCATATATCAATAGCTCACATCCATGAAGGCCAACTTACTTTGTACGGCTGGCTTGTTTTGTTGTTTGTCTATTAACTCATAGTATGCTATTAATAGTTTGAGAAGTGGCAGTAAATGAACGGCCTGGCTGCTCTTGGTCGGCTGGCTGAGACTAGCTAAGCTATGTGATCTCTGATTTGCAGCAATATACTGTGGTTTCTCAGCCTTCACAGGAAAGCCGAATGTTTATTAGGGTGTTTCATTAGAATTAACTTGTGGCTTTAGGTTTTCGGATTATAAGCCAAAATCACCTATTTATAAGCTTTTTGCTTATACTCCCTCCGTTCAGAATTACTTGTCGTAGAAATGGATGTATCTAGACGTATTTTAGTTCTAGATACATCCATTTCCGAGACAAGTAATTCCGAACCGAGGGAGTAGCTTTTAGGTATTGCAGCACTTAAGCCTAAGCGAACACTCGTTTAGGCTAGTCATAACAACCAACAGCTAGTCATTGAGTCTATGTTACTATCTTCATAATACAAAGTGTTATAAAATAGTATAATATATGATTGCATTTATTAGCTTGTAGGCTCAACTTTTCTTGAAAAGTGTTATGTGATGGTAACACAATATGTTACTCCAAACACCTCCCTCCTTGTTAACTAGCTGTCAAATAAGCAAACTTGTCTTGAGGTGTGTTATGTTACTAGCTAAGTTACTCCTACTATGACTAGCCTTAGTTAAGTTGCGCATTCAAGTTCTAGTGAAGAGAAGTAAAAAAATGGTCATTACCAATGCTGACCACGAGAGCACTGTCCTAATGCAACCAGTGTTAGTGGATTTTAATTTCCTGTTTGTTGCGATATAGTAGGATCTTTTAATACAGTGCAGATGCAGGCGCTCATATATAGGTGCATACACTCATTCCTATTAACAAACTATCCTTATGAGCACCTCCAAAATGCTGAGCCGATATATCATCTTGAAATTGACGAAAATCCTAAAATAAATCCTGTAATAAATGCGAGCACCAAAACTTGAACCCTGATGGGCTTGAGATACCACTGACCACCTAACCATCCAAGCACAAATTGGGTCGCCAATATAATAGGATTTGACAATCGTGGACACACTTCTTAGTAGTCACGTATGGACACCAAAAACAAATGACAGAAGTTTTCTTTTCTCCAAATCTGTCTACGTACTAATAAAGGGAGGAACGCTTCTGCCCGTCCATTATATCTGGCCACGGGCCGGGCCTGAAAAAGCCCATGGCAGAAAATTGAGGCCCAGGCCCTCCCAGGCCCTACCATCGGGCCTACTTTTCAAGCCCAAGCCCGGCCCATCTGGTAAAAAGCCCTGAAAAGCCCTTAGGGCTTAGGGCTGTGGCTAGGCCTCTTCCTTAAAATGCCAATATGCCAAGCCCAAACCCGTCCAGGCCCTACTGGTGGGCTCAAAACTCAGGCCCAAGCCCGGCCCACGGGCAAGCCCATCGGGCCTAGGCACTGGATTTTAGGGCCGGGCCTGGGTGGGCCGACAGGGCCGGGCCTGAGATGGCCAGGACTACCGTCCGTCATGCCTTTTTGAAGAAAACCACATGTATTTTTTTTAAATTAACCCACGGTCCAAGTTTTAGTGAGTCCAGAAAAATGTTTTGTTTTGGTAGAAAACAACATATAATTTTTGGAAATAAACTCATGGTCCTATTTTAATTGTTTTTGAGTAAACCCCTTGTTCTTTTGCTTAATCAACCCGCAGTTCTATTTTAACTGAGTTTAATAGCTTTAAAAAAATATCTATATCTTTTAAACTCTAACTCTAGTTTTAACATGTTATATATAAAAATTGATTAAAAAATGTGTAGAATTTGAATATGATGTTGTTTGACATGTATTAATCAATAGTGCCTAATCCGTCTTTATTTCGTACCGGTGAAGATCCGTATTAGAAATCAACACCTCAGCAGAATCAGTATAATGGAAAAAAAAACTATAACCACGCATACGCCTCGGCAAAACCTTCAGGTGAAAACAGAAAGCACATTTCTCATCTTATGCAGAGAGAGATGCCTTAGATTCAAACACCTTGTGATTGTGTGAGCACTGAGACCACCATCAAAGAGGATGGGAAGAAGAATTAGCGGCAACACATATGTGATGCATATGGACCTGTTGGGTCTTCGGTCATGGTTATTGTGTAAGGAACGTGTTGGGTTTTGTGCTAGTTGCATACAATAATTTAGCCCGAGGCCTATTAGGCGCCTTAAGCGCTGCTTAAAGGCGTTTTCGTACATGGCACAACCCCCGCCCCCTACATTAGGTATAATAGCAGCCTTGCGGGCCGGCACATAGACTTCCAATTTTAAAAAAATTCTATGTTTTCTAGCCAGGTTTCCTCGTTTTCATATATATATTTATTTTCCTATTTTTTCTCTTCTTTTTTGTTTCTTTCTGTAGATATATTTTTTATTTTTCAGTCTACCTTTTTTTATTTTTTTCATTTTTGTTTCTTTTTTCTAAAGATTTTTTAATTCGTGAACTTTTTTTCAAATCCGCAATTTTTTTCCCAAATCCTTGAGTATTTTAGCCTGTGATTTTTTTCCAGATTTATGACCTTTTAGCTCTGAACATTTTTTATGGTTTTTTGAACGGTTGGTTTTTTAAATAGTTGATAGGAAGGGTAAAAACATAGTTTTAAATAGACAGTTTTTTGACTGGTTGTTTTTTTTAGAATAGTAGGTCGAAAGGGTAAAATCCAAAGTTTTAAATATTCAGCTTTTTTGCACTGTATTGTGAAACATGTTTACGTCGAACGTAGGATGGAATTTTCCTCCTAGTCACCAAGGAACAATACATTGAAGAGAATCTTAGATCGGAAGGATCTAACCTGTACACACACGAACACAAACGGATCCATGTGTATCCATCGAAGACAAACGCCGACCTAATGCGGTGAGATCCGCCAGAGACAATTAAACGTCCACTCGCCCTCCGACGTCGTTAGAAGCACCACTAGGACGGGGGCTAGACTGCGAAAATCTTATTCCATCTTCAGAGAGCCGTCGCCACCTCATCTCTTTGAGCAGGACACAAACCCTAAGAAAACTAAAAAAAATCTTCTAAAAATGAAGCCCTCCCATCGGCAAGGACAAAGATCCACCATGTCTCTATGGCCCTAAGGCCACAGGAGACGAGGCAGACCGACGCTAGCGAAACTTGTAGCATAAAGCACCCTCTTTTATTTATTTTCTAGTTTCTCCACTGATTGTGCATGTCACGTAGGCGCTTTAGTTATCACCCATGGTTTATTTTCATCGAACTGGCCTCACGGCGCCGCACCTACCTGGTCGAGCCACAACGCACCTTGCCGCACACAGACCATCTCTAGCAGATCCCTATTCCGCGAAACTGTAAATGCAGTTTACAGTTCGCAGGGGGCGTTTATACAAGCTCAAAATCGCCGCGGCAGAACAGAAACTGTATCCAAACCCGTAATTTTTTTAAAAAAACATGTTTCGCGCGAGAAATTTAAGCAAAAGCTCGTCGGAGCTCGTTCACATAGATAGTTCTTCACTTAGGGGCAGATCATTCATAAACAACATGCATATATTACATATAAGTTCACCGGAGCTACGCCGTACCTACGCTGCCGTACCATTACACAAAATTGAGCTCACCGGAGCTCGTGCGGTAGCTGACCAGCGGCGGCGCTCAATCGGAGTCGAAGGAGTCGAGGTCGATGAAGAACTTCCCCCACTCTGCCTTCATCAAGCGCAGGTCAGCCTCCTTGGACGTGTGCGTGTTGGGGAACATAGCATGCAATTTCAAAAAAATTCAACGCTCACGCAAGATCTATCTAGGAGATGCATAGCAACGAGAGGGGAAGAGTGTGTCCACGTACCCTCGTAAAGCAAAATCGGAAGCGTTTGTTAACGCGGTTGATGTAGCCGAACTTCTTCTTGTTCCGACCGATCAAGCACCGAATGTATGGCACCTCCGAGTTCTACACGTTCAGCTCGATGACGTCCCTCGGACTCTTGATCCAGCAAAGTGTCGAGGGAGAGTTCCGTCAGCACGACGGCGTGGTGACGGTGATGGTGAAGCAATCCGTGCAGGGATTCGCTTAAGCACTCCGTGAATATGGCCGGAGGCGTA
>NC_057797.1:14665818-14672819 GCF_018294505.1 Triticum aestivum
CGCTCAAATATATATATAGGTTGGAGGGGAGGAGAGGCAGCCAAGGGGGCACCCCAAGTAGGAGGAATCCTACTTGGGGTCCTCCCAATTCGGCCTCCCCCTTTCCTATTTCTATTCGGAGTAGGAAGGGAAGAGGGGGAAGGGGGAATCCTATTCCCTTTTTCCTTTCCCTCTTCCCCTTTCCTTCTCCAATTTGGCCAGCTCGTATGGGGGGGGGCACCAGCCCCTCTGTGGCTGGTGTGTTTCTCCTCTTGCACATAAGGCCTTATCTTTTGCCGGGGGTGCCCGGAACCCCTTCCGGTGACCCGATAAGTACCCGGTGCATCCCGAAACATTTCCGGTGTCCGAATACCATCGTCCTATATACCAATCTTTATCTCTCGACCATTTCGAGACTCCTCGTCATGTCCATGATCTCATCCGGGACTCCGAACAACATCCGGTTACCAAATCTCATAACTCATATAATACAAATCGTCATCGAACGTTAAGCATGTGGACCCTACGGGTTTGGGAACTATGTAGACATGACCGAGACACCTCTCCGGTCAATAACCAACAGCGGAACCTGGTTGTTCATATTGGTTACTATATATTCTACGAAGATCTTTGTCGGTCGTACCGCAATGACAACATACGTTATTCCCTTTGTCATCGGTATGTTACTTGCCCGAAATTCGATTGTCGGTATCTTCATACCTAGTTAAATCTCATTACCGGCAAGTCTCTTTACTCGTTCCGTAATACATCATCCCACAACTAACTCATTATTCACATTGCTTGCAAGACTTATCATGATGTGCATTACCGAGAGGGCCAAGAGATACCTCTCCGATACTTGGAGTGAAGAATCCTAATCTCGATCTATGCCAACCCAACAAAACACCTTCGGAGATACCTGTAGAGTATCTTTATGATCACCCAGTTACGTTGTGACATTTGATAGCACATAAGGTATTCCACCGGTATCCGGGAGTGGCATAATCTCATATTCAAAGGACATGCCATGAAGAAAGCAATAGCAATAAAATTTACCAATCATTATGCTAAGCTAACGGATGGGTCTTGTCCATCACATCGTTCTCCTAATGATGTGACCCCGTTTATCAAATGACAACACATGTCTATGGTTAGGAAACTTTAACCATCTTTGATTAACGAGCTAGTCTAGTAGAGGCTTACTAGGGACACTGTGTTTTCTCTATGTATCCACACATGTATCAAGTTTCCGGTTAATACAATTCTAGCATGAATAACAGATATTTTCCATGATATAAGGAAATATAAATAACAACTTTATTATTGCCTCTAGGGCATATTTCCTTCAGTCTCTCACTTGCACTAGAGTCAATAATCTAGTTCACATCGCCATGTGATTTAACACCAATAGTTCACATCTTTATGTGATTAACACCCATAGTTCACATCGCCATGTGACCAACACCCAAAGGGTTTACTAGAGTCAATAATCTAGTTCACATCGCTATGTGATTAACACCCAAAGAGTACTAAGGTGTGATCATGTTTTGCTTGTGACAGAAGTTTAGTCAATGGGTCTGCCACATTCAGATCCGTATGTATTTTGCAAATTTCTATGTCTACAATGTTCTGCACAGAGGTACTCTAGCTAATTGCTCTCACTTTCAATATGTATCCAGATTGAGACTCAGAGTCATCCAGATCAGTGTCAAAGCTTGCATCGATGTAACTCTTTACGACGAACTCTTTATCACCTCCATAACCGAGAAATATTTCCTTACTCCTCGAAGGATAATTTTGACCGCTGACTAGTGATCTACTCCTGGATCACTATTGTACCCATTTGCCAGACTCATGGCAAGGTACACAATAGGTATGGTATATAGCATTGCATACTTTATAGAACCTGCGGCTGAGGCATAGAGAATGACTTTCATTTTCTCTATCTTCTACCATGGTCGGGTTTTGAGTCTTACTCAACTTCATACCTTACAACTCAGGCAAGAACTCCGTCTTTTACTGATCCATTTTGAACTCCATCAAAATCTTATAAAGGTATGTACTCATCGAAAGTCTTATCAAGCGTCTTGATCTATCCTTATAGATCTTGATGCCCAATATGTAAGTAGCTTCATCGAGGTCTTTCTTTGAAAAGCTCCTTTCAAACACTCCTTTATGCTTTCCAGAAAATTCTACATTATTTTCAATCAACAATATGTCTTTCACATATACTTGTGAGAAAGGCTGTAGTGCTCCCACTCACTTTCTTTTAAATACAGGCTTCACCGCAACTCTGTATAAAACTATATGCTTTGGTCAACTCATCAAAGCGTATATTCCAACTCTGAGATGCTTGCACCAGTCCATAGATGGATCATTGGAGCTTGCACACTTTTTTAACACCTTTAGGATTGAGAAAACCTTCTGGTTGCATCATATACAACTCTTCTTTAATAAATCCATTAAGGAATGTAGTTTTGACATCCATTTGTCAAATTTCATAAAATGCGACAATTGCTAACATGATTCAGAAAGACTTTAAGCATCGATTCAAGTGAGAATATCTCATCGTAGTCAACAATTTGAACTTGTCGAAAACCTTTTTCGACAATTCGAGCTTTCAGTAACATTACTATCAGCGTCCGTCATCCTCTTGAAGATCCATTTATTCTCAATGGCTCGCCGATCATCGGGCAACTCACTCAAAGTCCATACTTTGTTCTCATACATGGATCCTATCTTAAATATCATGGCCTCAAGCCATTTATCGGAATCTGGGCTCATTATCGCTTTCTCATAGTTCGTAGGTTCGTCATGGTCTAATAACATGACTTCCAGAACATGATTACCGTACTACTCTGGTGCGGAACATGCTCTGGTTGACCTACGGGGTTCAGTAGTAACTTGATCTGAAGTTTCATGATCATTAGCATTAGCTTCCTCACTAGTTGGTGTAAGCATCACTACAACTGATTTATGTGATGAACTACTTTCCAATTCAAGAGAAGTTACAATTACCTCATCAAGTTCTACTTTTCCTCCCACTCACTTATTTTGAGAGAAACTCCTTCTCAAAAAGGATCCATTCTTAGCAACAAAGATCTTGCCTTCGGATCTTTGATAGAACGTGTACCCAACAGTTTCTTTTGGGTATCCTATGAACGCGCATTTCTTCGATTTGGGTTCGAGCTTATTAGGTTGAAGTTTTTTCACATAAGCATCGCAACCTCAAACTTTAATAAACGACAGCTTAGGTTTCTTGCCAAACCACAGTTCATACGGTGTCGTCTCAACGGATTTAGATGGTGCCCTATTTAAAGTGAATGCAGTTGTCTCTAATACATAACCCCAAAACGACATTCGTAAATCCATAAGAGACATCATAGATCACACCATATCTAATAAAGTACAATTATGACGTCCGGACACACCATTACGCTGTGGTGTTCCAGGTGGCGTGAGTTGTGAAACTATTCCACATTGTTTTAAATGAAGGCCAAACTCGTAACTCAAATATTCGCCTCCACGATAAGATCATACAAAGTGTATTTTCTTATTACGATGATTCTCCACTTAACTCTGAAATTCCTTGAACTTTTCAAATGTTTCAGATTTGTGTTTCATCAAGTAGATATACCCATATCTGCTCAAATCATCTGTGAAGGTTAGAAAATAGCGATACCCGCCGCGATCCTCAGCACTCATTTGACCGCATACATCGGCATGTATTATTTCCAATAAGTTATTGGTTTGCTCCATTGTTTCGGAGAACGGAGTCTTAGTCATCTTGCCCGTGAGGCATGGTTCGGAAGCATCAAATGATTCATAATCAAGTGATTCCAAAAGTCCATCCGCATGGAGTTTCTTCATGCGCTTTACACCAATATGACCTAAACGGTAGTGCCACAACTATGTTGCACTATCATTATCAACTTTGCATCTTTTGGCATCAATATTATGAATATGTGTATCACTACGATAGAGATTCAATAAACCATTTACATTGGGTGTATGACCATAGAAGGTTTTATTCATGTAAACAGAACAACAATTATTCTCTGACTTAAATGAATAACCGTATGGCAATAAACATGATCCAATCATATTCATGCTCAACACAAACACCAAATAACATTTATTTAGGTTCAACACTAATCCCGAAAGTATAGGGAGTGTGCGATGATGATCATATCAATCTTGGAACCACTTTCAACACACATCGTCACTTCATCCTTAACTAGTCTCTATTCATTATGCAACTCATGTTTCGAGTTACTAATCTTAGCAATTGAACCGTTATCAAATACCCAGGGGCTACTACAAACACTAGTAAGGTACACAATAATATGTATATCAAATATACCTTTGTTCACTTTGCCATCCTTCTTATCGGCCAAATGTTTGGGGTAGTTCCACTTCCAATGACCATTTCCTTTGCAGTATAAGCACTCAGTTTCAGGCTTGGGTCCATCTTTGGGGTTCTTCACGGGAGTGGCAACTTGCTTGCCATTCTTCTTGAAGTTCCCTTTTCTTTCCCTTGCCTTTTACTTGAAACTAGTGGTCTTGTCAACCATCAATACTTGATGCTCTTTGTTGATTTCTACCTTCGCCAATTTTAGCATCGCGAAGAGCTCGGGAATCGTTTTCGTCATCCCCTTGCATATTATAGTTCATCATGAAGTCCTAGTAGCTTGGTGATAGTGACTAGAGAACTCTGTCAATCACTATCTTATCTGGAAGATTAACACCCACTTGATTCAAGCGATTGTACTACCCAGACATTCTGAGTACATGCTCACTGGTTGAGCCATTCTCCTCCATCTTGTAGGAAAAGTACTTGTCAGAGGTCTCATAACTCTCGACATGGGCATGAGTCTGAAATACCAATTTAAACTCTTAGAACATCTCATATGCTCTGTGGCGTTCAAAACTTTTTTGAAGTCCCGGTCCTAAGCCGTAAAGCATGGTGCACTAAACTATCAAGTAGTCATCATACCGAGCTTTTCAAACGTTCATAATGTCTGTATCTGCTCCCGTAAAAGGTCTGTCACCTAGCGGTGCATTAATTAAGGACATAATTCTTCTGTGCAGAAATGAGGATAATCCTCATATCACTAACCCAATCCGCGTCGTTTCTACTATCATCTTTCAACATAGTTTTCTCTAGGAACATATAAAAAACATAGGGGAGCTACAACGCGAGCTATTGATCTACAACATAATTTGCAAATACTATCAGGACTAAGTTCATGATAAATTAAAGTTCAATTAGTCAAATTACTTAAGAACACCCACTTAGATAGACATCCCTCGAGTCATCTAAATGATCACGTGATCCAAATCAACTAAACCATGTTCAATCATCACGTGAGATGGAGTAGTCTTCAGTGTTCCGAGGCCATGTATGTACTATATGATTCACATTCGACCTTTCGGTCTCCAGTGTTCCGAGGCCATGTCTGTACATGCTAGGCTCGTCGAGTTTAACCTGAGTATTCCACATGTGCAAAACTGTCTTGCACCCGCTGTATGTGAACGTAGAGCCTATCACACCCGATCATCACGTGGTGTCTGAGGACGAAGAACTTTCGCAACGGTGCATATTCAGGGAGAACACTTATACCTTGAAATTTTAGTAAGGGATCATCTTATAATGCTACCGCCGTACTAAGCAAAATAAGTTGCATAAATGATAAACATCACATGCAATCAAAGACATGATATGGCCATCATCATCTTGTGCCTTTGATCTCCATCTCCAAAGCACCGTCATGATCTCCATCGTCACCGGCTTGACACCTTGATCTCCATCGTAGCGTCGTGGTTGTCTCGCCAACTATTGGTTCTACAACTATCGCTAACGCATAGTGATAAAGTAAAGCAATTAAATGGCATGTGCATCTCATACAATAAAGTGACAACCATAAGGCTCCTGCCAGTTGCTGATAACTTTTACAAAACATGATCATCTCATACAACAATGTATATCACTTCATGTCTTGACCATATTACATCACAACATGCCCTACAAAAACAAGTTAGACATCCTCTACTTTGTTGTTGCAAGTTTTACGTGGCTGCTTGGGCGTCTAGTAAGAACCATTCTTACCTATGCATCAAAACGACAACGGTATTTCATCAAGTTTGTTGTTTTAACCTTCAACAAGGACCGGCTGTAGTCAAATTCGATTCAACTAAAGTTGGAGAAACAGACACCCGCTAGCCACCTTTATGCAAAACTAGTTGCATGTCTGTCGATGGAACCAGTCTCATGAACGTGGTCATGTAAGGTTGGTCTGGGCCGCTTCATCCAGCAATACCGCCGAATCAAAATAAGACGTTGGTGGTAAGAATTATGACTATCACCGCCCACAACACTTTGTGTTCTACTCGTGCATATCATCTACACATAGCAATTTCAAAATTTTCCTGCGCTCGCGCCACATCTATCTAGGAGATGCATAGCAATGAGAGGGGGAGAGTGTGTCCGCGTACCCTCGTAGACCGAAAGCGGAAGCGTTTGTTAACGCGGTTGATGTAGTCGAACTTCTTCTCGTTCCGACCGATCAAGCACCGAACGTACGACACCTCCGAGTTCTGCACACGTTCAACTCGATGACGTCCCTCGAACTCTTGATCTAGCAAAGTGTCGAGTGAGATTTACCTCAGCATGACGCCGTGGTGACGGTGATGGTGAAGTGATCCGCGTAGGGCTTCGCCTAAGCACTACGTGAATTTGACCGGAGGTGTAAACTGGGGAGGGGGCGCCACACACGGCTCGGAACAATTGATGTGTGTTCTAGCGGTGCCCCCCCACCACCTATATATAGGTTGGAGGGTAGGAGAGGTAGCCAAGGCGGCGCCCCACGTAGGAGGAATCCTACTTGGGTTCCTCCCAATTCGGCCTCTCCACTTTCCTATTCCTATTCGGAGTATGAAGGGAAGAGGGGGAAGGAGGAATCCTGTTCCCATTTTCCTTTCCTTCTCCCCCTTTCCTTCTTCAATTTGGCCAGCCCATATGG
>NC_057797.1:14673034-14691430 GCF_018294505.1 Triticum aestivum
ATAAGGCCCATATCTTTTGCCGGGGGTGCGTGGAACCCCTTCCGGTGACCCAATAAGAACCCGGTGCATCCCGAAACACTTCCGGTGTCCGAATACCATCGTCCTATATATCAATCTTTACCTCTCAACCATTTCGAGACTCCTCGTCATGTCGGTAATCTCATCCGGGACTCCGAACAATATTAGGTCACCAAATCACATAACTCATATAATACAAATCGTCATCAAACGTTAAGCGTGCGGACCCTACGGGTTCGAGAACAATGTAGACATGACCGAGAGACCTCTCCGGTCAATAACCAACAACGGAACTGCAATTAGTTGACCGTATAATTAGATCGACGCGTGCTTTTACAAATGTGTTACGCAGTGGCGCGTTGGCTAGAGCTCGCGCACGACAGCGGCCTGGCTCAAGGTCGGATCCCGGCGGCCACGCGCACGTGGGTATTTTTTGGTACATTTTTCTGTCTGGCAAGAACTTCTTTTGCCAAACGAGGGATGTACATGTGATTAAATAAAAAGTAATGTATTTTTTTCGCAAAAGAACATGCGACATCAGCCCCCGATAGGCGGGCCCCAATCGTTATATACACCGTCAATATGCTGTTATACATGGTTTAGACAATTTTAGAACAAACTGGCTCAAACATGATACTGTCATGTAAAAATTACGGAAAGTGGTATCAATCTGCACACATTGCCCGAGTTGTAGTACCTTCGTGCACTTAACTCCGAAAATCGGTCATGCTGCTTGATCTAAAAAAAGCTAGGTGACTAGAGGAGAGATCACTAGAAAAGGGAAGACTTCATCACGTCACTACCGATCACTGTCGCACGTTGATGATGGTTGCCACCCGATGCGCCACCTAGATGCCGTTGCCAGCAATGGCCCAATCTGGCACACAGTTGAGCCAGATTCGACCGTGGCAACCTAAGCTGGCAAAGGTGAGGAGAGGAGTGTCGCCCTCCCATAGCATCCCACGAGACCGAGCCACATACCAGATCATCGTGACTTGGTAGTAAATCATTGGCATGAAGGTTGATACCATGAAGGCTCATAGCTCATCCTTGGGGCTGCGGCCATGCAGTGGCAGTGACAGAGGTTAGTTGTGTAGTCAGCTGGCCACACAACATTTTGGCAAGACTAGCAAGATGCTCGTGCGTTGCACGTAACATCAAGATACATTTGTATGAGTAATTTATCTTATGAGAGAAAAGAATAAACCAGAGAAGGCCTTATTTGCAAATGTGGAGAGGTGTGTGGATATCTTTTTGCAAAATTGCCATAGTTTCCTTCATATCTGTCAGATATAAATCGAACGACCTATATTGCAGGATGGCAGGCACACCATCATCCCCAACTCTGTTTTTTATAAGAGTAGAGACATGTAGTATAGGTTTGTAGAAGTCAAGCAAGAAATGTACAAGTTCCATACAAGTATATGTATTTGACATCATAACTTTAAATTGACATCACAACTTTGAACACCTAGCTTCATTATTAACAAAGCAGACCCCTCCCTCACCATGGAGGGCGACGACAAAATAGCGATGGTATTCTTGACCCTTGGACTCATGTGTGATCCACCGGCCAACCACTTCCAACACCCTCATACACACCTTCATGGGAGCGCGCAATCGACGTGATGACTCGTAGTAAGTGAGGCAATGACTGTTGGGGAACGTTGCATGGTAAACAAAAAATTTCCTATGCTCACCAAGATCAATCTAGGATATGACCATCTACGAGAGGAGAGATTGGATCTACATACCCTTTTAGATCGCTAAGTGGAAGCGTTAAGAAACGCGGTTGATGTAGTCGAACGTCTTCGAGATCCAATCAAGATCCGTCCCGCGAACTCCCGATCTAGTGCCGAACGGACGGCACCTCCACGTTCAACACACATACGGCTTGATGATGCCTTCACCACCTCGATCCAGCGAGCGATGGTGAAGTAGTAGCTCGAGTCCTCCGGCAACACAAAGGTGTGGTGGCGTTGGTGGTGGCGGAATCTCAGTAGAGCTTCGCTAAGCACTACGGAGAGAAAGGCTACGAGGAAGAGGAGGGGCAGCACTTGGGAGTGTATGGGTTCTCAAGGGAGTTTTGGTCACTTTGGATCCATCCACTACGGAGAGAAAGGCTACGAGGAAGAGGAGGGGCAGCACTTGGGAGGGCAGCCGCTCCCTTGAACCCATACTCAGTTTCTTCAAACGATGGAAGGCTCAAAATCAAAGTATGCACTATGGTAAGCCTTCGAAGGAGTTGGTCGTAAGCTAACCATATGCATGTCACCTTCGATAAACATCAAGTCAGGCAAAACCTCCTTCGGGAGCCTTTGTTGAAAAATGAAATAGTAACATATATAGTTTGCAATGTAGTTTACTTAAGAATAATGTATGCAATGAAGTTACCATCAAGCATTTTATGGACTAGTGGCACGTATCTAGTAAAATTTTGGCTGATAGAGTGATTGGTTTTAAAGGCCTCAACATATTCTATGAATGAGACAAGATAACCTTTCTCCTCACAATTAAGCTCGGAGTCATAGCTGTAGTATGTGCTGTCTACAACCTTCTGAGTATTTCTTGAAGACGGGAAATAAGCTGACAATTATAAATAAATAAGTTTAGTGCCGACGAACACCAAATATTTTTAAATTAACAATATAAATTACTTAGCTTAAAAAATTAGTTTGACAAACTCACATCTAGGCAAAACTGGAGGCATATCCACATCCACCCAAATTTCGATATTATCATCATCTTCATAATCTTGGAATGAATATGAAATCTTATTTGCATACCCTCCTCAAGTCCATATGCCTTGCAAAGAGCTTCCCAATTAGAGCAACCAAAATGGGAGTGATTGACCGCATTGTACAGCTTAACCAGAAACTCATAACCATGCTTAGTTCTTAAATGAGCCCTCCTCGCCTCCATATTCTCAAAGTCTTCAAAACCAAGCTTCTCCAATACATATAGAATGGCATGGGATGTACTAATCGAATTGAAAAAAATCCAGAAATTATACGTTGAACAAAAGAAGCACAAGTGATGATATTAATTACGATGAAATGCTTGCCGTTGCGTACTGTACAAACATCAAAGGTCTCTTCCAGCTTCACGGTGAAAAACCTATCATTTTGCAAGTGAGGAAACCTGTCGCACAAACCCCGGTCATCGTAGCAGTACCCTCACTCCGGGGTCCCATCATCATCAAGTCAGGCACAACCTCCTTCGGGAGCCCTAGTTCTACCCTAAATTTTCTTACTACAAACTTCTATTACTAAATTTAATAACAAAAATTTTCAATTATTAAAATTTCAAAAACAGAGGGAGGTGGAGGGGGTAGGAATGAAGGGAGGGGTGAGTGAGGGAGGAAGGGAGGAGGAGGACAGATGTGGCAGGGAGGGAGGTGGGAGGGAGGAGGCGGGAGTGAGGAGGTAGAGGGAGGTGGAAGGAGGGAGGCAGGGAGGTGGAAAGGAGGAGGGATGGTAGAACTACCTCGGTGGAGGAGGAGCAGGGAGCATCGGTGGCGGCGGGCGACAACGGTGGTCGTGGAGGGCCGAACGTCGGCGGCGGCGGACAACGGAGTGCGGGGGAGAGTCAGAGTGGAGTGGAGAGGGGGAAAGTGAGGGGCGGCCGGTGGAGAAGATATGATGTCTTTAGAAGTAGCGTTGTAGCAGTAGCGCCCTTTCTTCTTGCCGCACTACTGCTATGCCGACAGCAGTAGCACCTTCTGAGAAAACGCACTACTGCTAAGGCTAAGCATGTACCGAGAGGGCCCAGAGATACCTCTCTGATACCCAGAGAGACAAATCCTAATCTCGATCTATGCCAACCCAACAAAACACCTTCAGATATACCTGTAGAGCATCTTTATAGTCACCCATTTATGTTGTGACATTTGATAGCACACAATGTATTCTTTCGGTATTCGGGAGTTGCATAATCTCATAGTCAAAGGAACATGTATAAGTCATGAACAAAGCAATAGCAATAAAACTTAACAATCATTATGCTAAGCTAACGGATGGGTCTTGTCCACCACATCATTCTCCTAATGATGTGATCCCATTCATCAAATGACAACACATGTCTATGGTTAGGAAACTTAACCATCTTTGATTAACGAGCTAGTCTAGTAGAGGCTTTACTAGGGACACTGTATTGTCTATGTATCCACACATGTACCAAGTTTCCGGTTAATACAATTCTATCATGAATAATAAATATTATCATGATATAGGAAATATAAATAACAACTTTATTATTTCCTATAGGGCATATTTCCTTCAGTCTCCCACTTGCACTAGAGTCAATAATCTAGATTACAATGTGATGATTCTAACACCCATGGAGTCTTTGTGCCAGTCATGTTTTGCTCGTGGAAGAGGCTTAGTTAATGAGTCTGCCACACTCAGATCTGTATGTATTTTGCAAATCTATATGTCTCCCTCCTTGACTTGAGCACGAGTGGAGTTGAAGCGTCTCTTGATGTGTTTGGTTCTTTTGTGAAATCTGGATTCCTTCGCCAAGGCTATTGCTCCAGTATTGTCACAAAAGATTTTCATTGGACCCGATGCACTAGGTATTACACCTAGATGGGATATGAACTCCTTCATCTAGAGTCCTTCTTTCGCTGCTTCCGAAGCAGCTATGTACTCTGCTTCACACGTAGATCCTGCCACGACGCTTTGCTTGGAACTGCACCAACTGACAGCTCCACCATTCAATATAAATATGTATCCGGTTTGTGACTTAGAGTCATCCGGATCAGTGTCAAAGCTAGCATTGACGTAACCATTTACAATGAGCTCTTTGTCACCTCCATAAACGAGAAACATATCCTTAGTCCTTTTCAGGTACTTCAGGATGTTCTTGACTGATGTCTAGTGATCCACCCCTGGATTACTTTGGTACCTCCCTCCTATACTTATAGCAAGGCACACATAAGGTCTCGTACACAGCATTGCATACATGATAGAACCTGTGGCTGAAGCACAGGGAATGACTTTCATTTGACTTATCCATTTTGAACTTCTTCAAAATATTATCAAGGCATGTGCTTTGTGAAAGTCCAATTAAGTGTCTTGATCTATCTCTATAGATCTTGATGCCCAATATATAAGCAGCTTCAATGAGGTCTTTCATTGAAAAACTCTTATTCAAATATCCTTTTATGCTATCCAGAAGTTCTATATCATTTCCAATCAATAATATGTCATCCACATATAATATTAGAAATGCTACAGAGCTCCCACTCACTTTCTTCTAAATAAAGGCTTCTCCAAAAGTCTATATAAAACCATATGCTTTGATCACCTCATCAAAGCGTATATTCCAACTCCGAGAGGCTTGCACCAGTCCATAAATGGATCGCTGGAGCTTGCACACTTTGTCAGCACCTTTAGGATTGACAAAACCTTCTGGTTGAATAATATACAACTCTTCTTTAAGATATCCATTGAGGAATGCAGTTTTGACATCCATTTGCCAGATTTCATAATCATAAAATGCGGAAATTGCTAACATGATTCGGACAGACTTAAGCATCGCTACAGGTGAGAAGGTCTCATCGTAGTCAACTCCTTGAACTTGTCGAAAACCTTTTGCGACAAGTCGAGCTTTGTAGACAGTAACATTACCATCAGCGTCAGTCTTCTTCTTGAAGATCCATTTATTCTCTATGGCTTGCCGATCATCGGGCAAATCCACCAAAGTCCGTACTTTGTTCTCATACATGGATCCCATCTCAGATTTCATGGCCACAAGCCATTTTGCGGAATCTGGTCTGACCATCGTTTCTTCATAGTTCTTAGGTTCGTCATGGTCTATTAACATGACTTCCAGAACAGGATTACCGTACCACTCTGGTGCGGAACATGCTCTGATTGACCTACGAGGTTTGGTTGTAACTTGATCTGAAGTTTCATGATCATTATCATTATCTTCCTCACTAATTGGTGTAGGCATCACTGGAACTGAATTCTGCGATGAACTACTTTCCAATTCAAGAGAAGGTACAATTACCTCATCAAGTTCTACTTTCCTCCCACTCACTTATTTCGAGAGAAGCTCCTTCTCTAGAAAGGATCCATTCTTAGCAACAAAGATCTTACCTTCGGATCTGCGATACAAGGTGTACCCAACAGTCTCTTTTGGGTATCCTATGAAGACGCACTTTTCCGATTTGGGTTCGAGCTTATCAGGCTGAAGCTTTTTCGCAACCCCAAACTTTAAGAAACGACAGCTTAGGTTTCTTGCCAAACCACAGTTCATACGGTGTCGCCTCAATAGATTTAGATGGTGCCCTATTTAAAGTGAATGCACCTGTCTCTAATGCATAACCCCAAAATGATAGTGATAAATCGGTAAGAGACAGCATAGATCGCACCATATCTAATAAAGTACAATTACGACGTTCGGACACACCATTACGCTGTGGTGTTCCAGATGGCGTGAGTTGTGAAACTATTCCACATTGTTTTAAATGAAGGCCAAACTCGTAACTCAAATATTCACCTCCACGATCAGATCGTAGAAACTTTATTTTCTTGTTATGATGATTCTCCACTTCACTCTGAAATTCTTTGAACTTTTCAAATATTTCAGACTTATGTTTCATTAAGTAGATATACCGATATCTGCTCAAATCATCTACGATGGTCAGAAAATAACGATACCCACTGCGACCCTCAACACTCATTGGATCACATACATCGGTATGTATTATTTCCAATAAGTCAGTAGCTCGCTCTATTGTTCCGGAGAACGGAGTTTTAGTCATCTTGCCCATGAGGCATGGTTAGCAAGCATCAAATGATTCATAATCAAGTGATTCCTAAAGTCCATATGCATGGAGTTTCTTCATGCGCTTTACACCAATATGACCTAAACGGCAGTGCCACAAATATGTTGCACTATCATTATCAAGTATCAACTTTGCATGTTTTGGCATCAATATTATGAATATGTGTATCACCACAACCGAGAGTCGTCAAAAATAGACCACTCTTTAAGGGTGCATGACCATAAAATATATTACTCATATAAATAGAACAACCATTATTCTCTGATTTAAATGAATAACCGTCTCGCATTAAACAAGATCCAGATATAATGGTCATGCTCAACGCTGGCACCAAATAACAATTATTCTGGTCTAAAACTAATCTCGAAGGTAGATGTAGAGGTAGCGTGCCGACAGCGATCACATCGACCTTGGAACCATTCCCAACACGCATCGTCACCTCGTCCTTAGCCAATCTTCGTTTAATCTATAGCCCCTGTTTCGAGTTACAAATATGAGCAACCGAACCGCTATCAAATACCTAGGCACTACTACGAGCACTAGTAAGCTACACATCAATAACATGTATATCAAATATACCTTTGTTCACTTTGCCATCCTTATTATCCTCCAAATGCTTGGGGCAGTTCCGCTTCCGGTGACTAATCCCTTTGCAGTAGTAGCACTTAGTTTCAGGCTTAGGTCCAGACTTGAGCTTCTTCCCGGGAGTGGCAACTTGCTTGCCATTCTTCTTGAATTTCCCCTTCTTTCCTTTGCCCTTTTTCTTGAAACTAGTGGTCTTGTTAACCATTAGCACTTGATGCTCCTTCTTGACTTCTACCTCCGTAGCTTTCAGCATTGCGAAGAGCTCGGGAATAGTCTTCTCCATCCCTTGCATATTATAGTTCATCACGAAGCTTTTATAGCTTGGTGGCAGTGATTAAAGAACTCTGTTAATAACACTATCATCCGGAAGATTAACTCCCAACTGAGTCACGTGGTTATGGTACCCAGACATTCTGAGTATGTGTTCACTGACAGAACTGTTCTCCTCCATCTTGCAGCTATAGAACTCGTTGTAGACTTCATATCTCTCAACTCGGGCATTTGTTTGAAATATTAACTTCAACTCCTGGAACATCTCGTATGCTCCATGACGTTCAAAACGTCTTTGAAGTCCCGATTCTAAGTCGTAGAGCATGGCACACTGAACTATCGAGTAGTCATCAGATCGATCTTGCTAGACGTTCATAACATCAGCATCTGCTCCTGTAGCAGGCTTTTCACCTAGCGGTGCATGAAGGACATAATTCTTCTGTGCAGCAATGAGGATAATCCTCAAGTTACAGACCCAGTCCACGTTGTTGCTGCCATCATCTTTCAACTTAGCTTTATCTAGGAACGCATTAAAATTCAAAGGAACGGTAGCACGGGCCATTGATCTACAACATAGGTATGCAAAACCTATCAGTACTAAGTTCATGATGAATTAAAGTTCAATTAATCAAATTACTTAAGAACTCCCACTTAGATAGACATCCCTCGAGTCATCCAAATGATCATGTGATCCAAATCAACTAAACCATGTCCGATCATCATGTGAGATGGAGTAGTTTTGAATGGTGAACATATCTATGTTGATCATATCTACCATATGATTCACGCTTGACCTTTTGGTCTCCAGTGTTCCGAGGCCATGTCTGTACATGCTAGTCTCGTCATGCTTAACCCGAGTATTCCGCATGTGCAAAACTGTCTTGCACCCGTTGTATGTGAACATAGAGCTTATCATACCTGATCATCATGTGGTGTCTCGGCACGAGGAACTTTCGCGACAGTGGGTACTCAGGGAGAACACATATACCTTGAAATTTTAGTGAGGGATCATCTTATAATGCTACCGCCGTACTAAGGAAAATAAGATGTATAAACGATAAACATCACATGCAATCAAAATATGTGACATGATATGGCCATCATCATCATGTGCCTTTGATCCCCATCTCCAAAGCACCGTCATGATCTCCATCGTCACAGGCTTGACACCTTGATCTCCATCATAGCATCGTGGTTGTCTCGCCAACTATTGGTTCTACAACTATCGCTAATGCATAGTGATAAAGTAAATCAATTACATGGCGTGCGCATCTCATACAATAAAGCAACAACCATAAGGCTCCTGCCAGTTGCCGATAACTTTTACAAAACATGATCATCTCATACAACAACATATATCACATGATGTCTTGACCATAACACATCACAACATGCCCTGCAAAACAAGTTAGACGTCCTCTACTTTGTTGTTACAAGTTTTACGTGGCTGCTATGGGCTTCTAGTAAGAACTGTTCTTACCAACGCCTCAAAACCACAATGATATTTCGTCATTTTTTTGTTTTAACCTTCAACAAGGACTGGCCGTAGTCAAATTCGATTCAACTAAAGTTGGAGAAACAGACAACCGCCAGCCACCTTTATGCAAAACTAGTTGCATGTCTGTCCGTGGAACCGGTGTCATGACCATGGTCATGTAAGGTTGGTCCGGGCTACTTCATCCAACAATACCGCCGAATCAAAATAAGACGTTTGTGGTAACCATTATGACTATCGTTGCCCACAACTCTTTGCGTTCGACTCGTGCATATCATCTACTCATAGACCTGGCTCTAATGCCACTGTTGGGGAACGTAGCATGCAATTTCAAAAAAACTCCCACGATCACGCAAGATCTATCTAGGTGATGCATAGCAATGAGAGGGGGAGAGTGTGTCCACGTACCCTCGTAGACTGAAAGCGGAAGTGTTAGTTTAACGCGTTTGATGTAGTCGAACGTCTTCTCAATTCAACCGATCAAGTACCGAACGTACGTCACCTCTGAGTTCAGCACACGTTCAGCTCGATGACGTCCCTCGAACTCTTGATCTAGCAAAGTGTCGAGGGAGAGTTTCGTCAGCATGACGGCGTGGTGACGGTGATGGGGAAGTGATCCACACAAGGATTCGCCTAAGCACTATGACAATATGACCGGAAGAGTAAACGGTGGAAGGGGGTACCGGACACGGATAAGAAACAATTGATGTGCTTTGGGGTGCCCCTTTCCCCCATATATAAAGGAGGAGAGGGAGGAGGCCGGCCCTAGGGGGCGCGCCAAGTGGGGGGAAACCGACTTGGACTCCTAGTCCTAGTTGCCCCCTTCCTTCTTTCGGAGGGGGAAAGGGGAAGGAGAGGGAGAGGGAGAGGGAGAAGGAAAGGGGGGTCGCGCCCCTCCCCTTGTCCAATTCGGACTGCCCATGGGGGCGCCACCCCTTGTGGGCAGCCCCCTCTCTCCCCTATGGCCCATGCTGGCACATTAATTACTTTCCTCGGGGGGTTCCCGTAACCTCCCGGTACTCCGATAAATATCTGAAACGCTCGGGAACCATTCCGATGTCCGAATACTATCGTCTAATATATCAATATTTACCTCTCGACCATTTCGAGACTCATCGTCATGTCCGTGATCTCATCCGGGACACTGAACAAACTTCGGTCACCAAAACACATAACTCATAATACAAATCGTCATCGAACGTCAAGCGTGCGGACCCTATGGTTTTGAGAACTATGTAGACATGACCGAGACACCTGTCTGGTCAATAACCAATAGTGGAACCTAGATGCTCATATTGGCCCCCACATATTCTATCAGAATCTTTATCGATCGAACCTTATGACAACATACGTTATTCCCTTTGTCATCGGTATGTTACTTGCCCGAGATTAGATCGTCGGTATCCACATACCTAGTTCAATCTCGTTACCAGCAAGTGTCTTTACTCGTTTCGTAATGCATCATTCCGTAACTAACTCATTAGTCACATTGCTTGCAAGGCTTATCATGATGTGCATTACCGAGAGGGCCCAGAGATACCTCTCAGATACTCGGAGTGACAAATCCTAATCTCGATCTATGCCTGCCCAACAAAACACCTTCGGAGATACCCGTAGAGCATCTTTATAATCACCCATTTACGTTGTGATGTTTGATAGCACACAAGGTATTCTTCCGGTATTCTGGAGTTGCATAATCTCATAGTCAAAGGAACATGTATAATTCATGAAGAAAGCAATAGCAATAAAACTTAACGATCATTTTGCTAAGTTAACGGATGGATCTTTTCCATCACATCATTCTCCTAATGATGTGATCCCGTTCATCAAATGACAACACATGTCTATAGTTAGGAAACTTAACCATCTTTGATTAACGAGCTAGTCGAGTAGAGGCTTTACTAGGGACATTGTTTTGTCTATGTATCCACACATGTATCAAGTTTACGGTTAATACAGTTCTAGCATGAATAATAAATATTTATCAAGATATAAGTAAATATAAATAACAACTTTATTATTGCCTCTAGGGCATATTTCCTTCACACACAAGGTACTCCTCCGGTGTCAGCGAGTTGCATGATCTCATGGTCATAGGAATGTATACTTGACATGCAGAAAACTATAGCAATAAACTTGACACGATCACATGCTACGTTTATAGTTTGTGTCTTGTCCATCACATCATTCTCCTAATGATGTGATACCGTTATAAAATGACAACTCATGTCTATGGTGAGGAAACCTTAACCATCTTTGATCAATGAGCTAGTCTAGTAGAGGCTCACTAGGGACACGTTGTTTTCTATGTATCGACACATGTATTTGAGTTTCCGATCAATACAATTCCAGCATGGATAATAAATGATTATCATGAATAGGGAAATATGATAATAACCAATTTATTATTGCCTCTAGGGCATATTTCCAACAATGAAAACTGGGTCCTTTCATCTCAGGGTCATATGCGATGTATCGGCCTACTCTGCTAACCAACGTTATCCATGATGAGGAAGCCATCGTGCCAGTGGAGGGCATACTGCCCGGGAGGCGCCAAGAAGGGTATGTATAGGGCGTCATAGTAGGGCGCATTGGAGGGGCTCAGTGGAGGGATCGGCACCAATGGTGTCGGGTTGTTGTTGGAGAATGGTGGTGCGAGTGAGAGAGTGTTGGGGAAGATGATTCTAGGTTTTTGAGCAAGACAAGGTTGTTTCCTCATGGGTTGCCTTTTCACTGCTACATAACATTTTTTTTCCAAAATTGCTCATTGCAAATGGGTTGGCCTGCCCGTGTGTAGAGTGATCACCACATACGTTCAGAAAAATACACACATAAGCTTTGTGGTTAACCGAATGTGCATCTTTGCAACGTGCAACACATCGCACATGGTTGCATGGTCTTAAGTGTATTTGATGTGATGCTCTCACATTGCACATGGTGGCATGGTCTTAACTGTGTGCAATGTGTTGCTCTCACATTGCAAACATTACATAAAAATGCTAGTTTGAAAATAAATCAATGCATTACCCATTGTTTCTATCAAACTAGAAAAGCACCATTACCCTTGCCCACTAGCATCAGTCCATTTTCCTTTTTGTCCTATTTATCGAGAGCGACGCCAAACTCCCCTTCCGTCCCAAGCCACCTTCACTTCATCCCCGTCCCTATCGCCTCCTGAGGCACATCCACCTCGTCTGCTCTCCATCACCGCCCGAGCCTAGCTCAATTACACCCCACCCCCGCCTTCGCCTGAGCCACCTCCACCTCCAACTGATCGATAGTGTCGCCCGAGCTTAGCTCCACCTCACCTCATCCCGCCACTGCCCGTCCCTAGTGCCACCTCACCCCATCATGACACCCACCCCACCCACCGATGTGGAGTCCACAACCAAATATGTGGAAGTTCTCTATAGCACATTCAACACGGCCGATTGCGTTATTGGGCGGTCATGTGCACTAAGGCATCAATGACAAGATCGGGCTATGGGTGTCCTGACTATTTGCAATGTGGGGTTTTCTCTATTGTTGATGAGTTTATATGTACTAGTGTTTTAGGTCTAGCATTATTCTAGTCCGTTGGGTAACAGGAACTGTTGGAGTCAGTTTACAGCAGAAACCACCAAAAATAAAAAGAGTTCTTTGAGTCGGTTTCTCCAAGAAAACAAACTTACAGAATTCTTTGATTTGGTTTCCCCTGAAACTGCCATAGGTGACCTTTATTGGTGTTAGCTGAAATTACTATGTTGAAAATTATCGCTATAGGACGACTCAAAAAGCATGATTAGTACTAGTCACTTGACTTTAATTAAGGGGTTCCGGAGTGGTGGGTGAATATGCTTTAGTAATTGGACCAAATATCGTTTTCTCCTATTAATGTAACTATGTCTCCCCTGTTATTGCAACATAATTGTGATGTTTGCACTCCGGTGAAATTATTAGCATAAAATAATTACATTGTGGTGTGAAACTGTAAAGGATGGAACTTCACTTTACATGGATCTACCCTTTTTTCATCTATAACTTAGTTCTACTTCTGACATAATTTTCTTCGAATAATTTTAAGATTGTTTGTTTGATAGAAATCTTGTTACCCAAAATTAAGTGATAATAATATCCTATTAAGAACTAATAAGGTTCTACAAATGCAATCCCTCACTAATCCAAGGAGTTCTTCATGTAGACGGGGTCCGAACCACAATTGTCGTTACAATATTTGAAAGACATCACAAACAACTTCTCTGATGTACTTGGTAAAGGTGGTTTTGGTGTGGTATACAAGGTAAGGTGAAAGCATACATGTTTTTGATTTTTTCAAATATATCTAACCATACTTGACATAGGCACCCATATCTATATTAATACGTGGCTTTGCACAGGGTGTGCTACAAAATGGGGAAATGGTTGCAGTGAAGAAGCCATTACAGGCAATGCAGGCCACACAAAAGCAATTTGAGAACGAGGTTAACCTTCTTATGAAATTAAAGCACCCAAATATAGTGCGCTTAGTTGGATACTGCTATGATACACAACATTTACGAATACCTCATGAAGGAAAATTTGTTTTCACTTGGAACACTGAAAGTTTGCTTTGCTTGGAATATGTGCCTAATGGAACTCTTGAAAACTACATTTCAGGTATGGCATTTAAATATGGGACATATCTTATTTGTCATCTTTCCTTTTCATTGCGGTTTCTGTGGTTTGATCATAATTCCTAAAAGTTGTGTTCTCATTAATGAAAAAGGGAAGGCACAATAGAATTGAAGTCCTTCAATATAGGGTATAGCAATAATACGTTAACTATATCTACAAAACATTCTTTTATTTACCAATGCAGATGCATCTTCTGGACTCGATTGGCACACACGCCGCAAAATAATTGAGGGGGTTTCCTATGGTGTACAATACCTTCACGAGAAATCTAATGGGGTCATAATTCACTTGGACCTAAAACCCGCCAACATATTGCTTGATGGAAATATGCTGCCTAAAATAACAGACTTTGGTCTGTCAAGATTGTACGATCAAACCCACACTATTCAGACTAAAGTTATTAGTGGAACACGGTAAGTGAACCACTTCTTGATAATCCAAGGACATGGTAAGCAACACATGATTTTTTTCCAGTTCTTTTAACCCTTCGCCTACTCATGTTACAATGCAGAGGTTACATGCCACCGGAATATGTGGAACGTGGCATAATCACACCGATGTCAGACATATTCAGTTTGGGTGTAATAATTATGGAAGTAGTAACGGGACATAGGGACTACCCATACGATATTAAAAAAGAGTCTGAGGACTTCATCGAGCTTGTAAGACGAACCATATTAAACTTTCCAGATGGAGGCTTCTTTTCATACAGACCATGTGAAGTTTTATTGTTGTAAGTAATTTTCCAGTTTGACTTCTGAACTCGCAGGAACTTCAAAAATGGAGAAATAGGCTCCAACAAGAACCAAGGTATACAACGCTAGAAATTGATTGCCATCAAATAGAAAGATGCATTCAGATAGGTCTAATCTGTGTGAATCCTGAGCGGTACAAAAGGCCTACAATGAAGACTATAATCGATATGCTTCAAGGATTGGGAAGTATGAATTACTATATCAACAATGAGGTAATGTCACCTGCATGTGACATACTCCAGAGAGTATGATATCCATTTTCCCTACACGAGCGAATACAAGGAAAAAAATCAATATTTATACCTATAAATTAAATAATACTAGAACTTCTTGCAGATACAGGTTTATACTGAAAGTAGTAACCTAGTCGCTAGAACTAAGCAATGTGCTTAATTCATGCTTCCTCTGTATCAGAATATAAGACGTTTTTTGACACTATCCTAGTGCCAAAAAGCATCTTATAACACTTTGTAACTTAAATTCCAGTCGAACAGAAATTTCTTCAATCTGTTATCTACAGTAACTAGATGCTCAGTACAGTTATTCTTCCTAACCTGCATCTGATCTTTTGAATGTAAAGCTTGGACGTTTTTTGTTGGATCTCATAAGCAAGTAGGTTTAGTGTGAATTTGCAGCATTTGTCTTTTATGACCAGGAGTACAGAAGAATTTTCTTAGAACAATAGTTGTACATATAAAATATTTGATGCACTTAAATTGCCAACTAGCATATCAACCTTCATTCTGCATTGTATAATAAGGAATGGCCTGTGTCTTCATTAGTTACTTGTTGGCAATAGCTAGATATGGCTCTACCTTGCATCTTCATTAGTTACTTGTTGTGCATAAAAAGTCCAATCTTGGACCCTGAACTTTGCCCAAGTTCACTTCTGGTTCTAATTAAAGCTATAAAACTGTCCAAAACATTACCTTGGACATAACTAGGAAATCTTCACTTTGAATCGCCGACTGTTTTTAAAGCCAATTTGGGTGCCTAGGCCTCCCGAGGAAGACTCCTATACAATTCTTGCGAGAGCTGGAGAAGCGTCTACTTCTAAGCCACCTATGCTCCGCCATCCTTTCTAAGTTTAGGGACCTAGCTAGGATATAGTATCACTATCAAACTGCTGACGATTCATCCAAAATACTGTTAAACAAGAATGAAGGCGCTTGGGTCTTGGCTGACATTGTCGTACTAGCAATATTTCTGTTATCCCCTCTGTTTTCCTATTCCACATCATCGACACCTCACCTTCCACTGTTGGTGATACTTGTAGCGACAATGTTCGTAAAACCAGCTCCACTTGGCGGCGCATGAGCTAAAATCTGCATTGATGTTAGCAGAGGGTCTAAAAACTTTAATGAGTTCAAGGCTTGTTTTGGAAGATTAAAAAGTTTCAGGACCAAAACTCGAACTTTGGGAAAAGTTCACTGTCCCAGTTAAGCTTTTATTCCTAGTTAATTCATCAGTGAACTCATGTGATGTTGCAGCAACTAAAGTTAAAGTGTTTTGGTACTTACTCCCTGTGGTCTTAATTTTGGTTATTTTAGACATATGTAAAGTCAAATCTTGAAACTTTGACTAACCAGCAAACTGGTCAATTCCAGTTATCTACACACGGCGTCTTCGAGGAGCCATAGTTTCATGAAGGAGACTGTCACAGTGGCGATTGGATCTGTGTCTTTTTGGGTATGCCCCTCTAAAGAGTGCCACATGTTTAATTATTCTATAAGGTGATCGAGCCATATATCTAACTTAAGGTGTCCTTAAAAGGCTTAAATGTTCCACAGGGCTTTGGATCTCTGTTTGTGCTCCTTGCAAGCAGTGTTTATGTTTGACTACCTACACAAGCTTTTGATTGTTTCGTCTCCGGTCCTAGTTCTGGCTAGTGTGAGTAATTCCAAAGGTTACCACGATAACGATGATGTGTAAATCCTGGACTTCAGATTAGTACCTTTGGTTCCAACAACACTACAACCAACAGTCGGAGTTGTTCCCTAGTAATGGTACTGCAATGATTTATGACTGTTTAAAACTTTGTATCTACCTTTACCTCCAGCAATCTTTCACTTTCGCTGCCAACCCTTCCCGCATGTGCAATCTAACAAAAAAAAGTCAAATTTTAACATGCTCCCTCTTGCCTCTTCTATTTACATGTGAGGTAAGAAGGTAAGAGTTAATCAGACTACTTATTAATGAGATTAACGGCTCAGATCTAATATATACTCTTACCTCTCATGTGAAAAGAAAAAGATAAGAGGGAGAATGTTAAAACTGCTGAAAAAATTATTTATCTCACAAATAGGTGCTTGCATTGCCTACTGGCAGATTCTACAGTTCTGAATCTATAAGAACTCGGGGATGAAAGAAGCCGTTGCTTTTGAACACTAGTCTCTGCGCGATGTGGATTGTCGAATTTGCATCGAATCTTAGCTCGAGCTCCGCCTGCATTGCAGAGACATGCATTTCGCGACGGCAAATTTTAACATGCTCCCTCTTACCCCGTCTTTTTACATGTGAGGTAAGAAGGTAAGAGTTAATCAGACGACTAATGAACGAAATCAACAGCTCAGATCTATTATATACTCTTACCTCTCATGTGAAAAGATGGGGCAAGAGGGAGCATGTTAAAACTACTCGTTCGCGACAGATAGGTGGTATCTCCAACGGTAATTAGTCAGAGCAAATCAGGACAAATAATACTCGACACTGTCAATAAAGAAGTCGAAGTCCAGCCAGCACTAAGTCGAATACAGACTGATGACTGCGTGATTCTCAACAGATGATACTGTCAGTACGCAAATTAACAACGCAGACCGTTAAACAGTACAGATCGACAGAATAATATTCATAGCAGTCTCACTACAGTTTAGTCGCAGTAGACTGGCGGAATTAGTCCCGCTGCCCACTTATCATCCGACAGAATTTCTGCGTACTAAACAGCCAGACGGAGACGGCAGTCGTCTCGTCAAAGTGAAGCGCGTCCACTTCGCCTTCCGTGGTGTTTCGACGAGGCCACTCTCTTGATCGCGCAGTCCACGACCACAAAGCGCCTGCCTAAATGGCTTGGCTCACACCGTGGTAACTCTGCCAAGGGAATACGTACTGCTAATTATAAATAAGCATATAAATCATGCGATTCTTCCGAGTCTGGACCTTGTGTCCTTGTGTGCACTGAAGGTTGGGTAGAGGCGGTCAGGCGGCTCCCATGGCGTTTTGGAGTGGGCTGGGCCCGACAACGAAAATATGCTGTAGGGCGTAGGGTTAGGTGCATCTCCTTATCTATCTATCCATTTCTGCATCGCGATTTATGCAAGCACTTTTGTCTTTTTTGTTTCTTCCGTATAAAACACAACATATGAACGAGAGCAGCGTTTTGGTGCTCACCTGCACCTGATATCGTAGACGTTCAATGTTGCTTGGGGATCAGGGAATATGTCATGGAAATCAGTGGCTTGGTGCGTTGGAAAAAAGAATACGAGCCATATACTGTAGGAAACAGTGAAGCGTTGTGGGTCTCTTTCGTAGGGCGCGTGGGCAATTCAAACTGGCGGTGTATCCTTCCGTCGGATGTGGATTCTGATCCGTGGCTTGGGAACATCTGTTATAACCTGAGCCTTGGTCCAGCCTATCAGCACACGGCGTTGGAGCTTACTGGAGCTGTGGCACACACATATGGACTAGCTGCGGATGAGGACGATAGCTCGGTTTGCTTTTGTGCGTCGGCGCGGTCTAAGGCTATGAGCTTGGTTGTTGGAGATGGCGGCGGGCGGAATGGAGTTCTTGCTGGACCCCGTCGACAGGTTAGCTATGGCCTTTGTGAT
>NC_057797.1:14691843-14700167 GCF_018294505.1 Triticum aestivum
AAAGGAATAAGGGTAGGGCAGTCATTTCACATGCTGTATGAAAATACCCGCCTGTCGTATGCGCGCCCTGTTGCGTAAGTCCGCCCGTCCGCGCCCACGCCCGGTGTACGCCCACCCGCCCACTGCGTACGCCCACCCAAGCACCGCATCAACAATCATGAAATTAGCAGAGAAGGGGGATCAAAGGAGCTATCTGCAGGACATGGGTCACTGATGCAAATACTGAATATATTCTGAGTTAATTTGTTTTGAAGTTAATGGTAGACTCAAAAAGTCCACATCCATGGATTGCACCCATTACCTTCATGCTGACTTGCTGATGAGTTCTAGAACCCCATGATTCGAACTTTGGCTAGGCAAGCATGTGACTTTGATGCTTACTCGTTGTTAATAAAGGAGAAATCCATAGAGGGCAGGCCTTGGGGAGAGATTGCGATGGAGGAAGTAGGACTGGGTTGAGGATCACATTCTATAGGAAAACCTAAGTAGCGGCAGCCAAAAGAAGGCATGAGGCGGTAGGATGTGGCGGCAGCCCGAAGAAGACGTGAGGCGGCAGGATGTAGAGGAGGCTGGCGGCTGCACGAAGGGGCGAGAGGTTCCATAGGGCTGGTGAGTCTTTTTTTAGCGATTGGGGAAGGTCTCTTCAGAAAAAAAATTACGTGGTAACTAATTTTTGAGAGAAGCTCGTGAGTCAATTTTTTTTTGTCTTTCTTTTCTTATGTTGAGAAGGTATTTTTATGTAATGGCAATGGTGGGTAATTTTGCATTAATTGGTGTTACACGAAAAAACTTTCCTACATCCAACGGTCATTTTTCTTCTTGTAAAAATTAAGCGATTAGATCTTTTTAATTATTGTGGGATTTTTTAGGATATTTCTCTTTTTTCTGGTGAACCGTAAAGAGCTTTTTATATATAAATAGATATAATTTATTTTATTTCTCTCGTGCAATCAAAGAGACGTATACTTTTTTTTAGAATTTTTTCATTCATATCACGAATCAGTATAAAGAAGTTGACCCTTACAAGCACACTGAAACGCAAACACAAAGGACCATGAACACCTAGAGTACCCTAAGACAACCATAACACAAGAAGATCTCCGGAGCCCTATGTCATCATCCCTGAATCTTGAGAGAAGACCCCTGCAGCAGAAGGATCTGCAACCAGTCGCAAGCAGGTCATCATCTTCGACCACGGTACGATTGCCGCCACACTGCTTCCTCCTTTCTTGACACGAGCGCTGAGAGGGCATGGACACCAATCCAGCACACCTGCAACAGCCGTCGCCATCTTTGGCTTTGAGTACCGCGAAAAGTGTCCCTTCCGGAAGGAAGAGAACTCGAGTCATCCGACCGGTCCAGCACCGCGGCCGGGCCATCCGCCCGGACAAAGCAGGATCTCCCACCAGCATCAGCACAGAGGAAGGAGACGAACAGCAGCCGCAAATCATACCAACAAGGAAGAAGAAAGGGTCTTCGTCTCCCTGCATCCATCGCCTATCTGAGGACCCAAACGGCCAGTGCCGATGGACCTCCAGCCACCATAGCCCACGACCTCGACCAGGAATGAAGCCCGGAGAAACATATTCCGACGCGACACCACCGCAACGGCCTCGGCAGCGTCTCCCTTAACCCCAACCCTACCACACACCCACCTAGCGAACATACCCGGGGTTCCCCCTCCCTCCCGCCGCCGGAGCGGCCGACGGAGAGAGAGGAAACAGGCGGCGTCTCCGGTGGCGCGCAAGGAAACCCTCGTCACCTCCGTTGATCGCCTCGTGCGATCCTACTTTTCCGGGGCGGTTCACGTATACTTTTTATTTGAGACGTATATATGCTGTTTACTGATACGTCTCCAACGTATCTATAATTTATGAAGTATCCATGCCATGTTTACAATAGTTTTATATGATTTTGGTATGATTTGATTAGAACTAACCCGGACTGACGCTGTTTTCAGCAGAACTACCGTGGTGTTGTTTTTGTGCAGAAATAAAAGTTCTCGGAATGCGATAAAAATCAACGGAGGATTTTTGTGAAAAATATAAAAAATACTGGAAGAAGAGTTACCGGAGGGGAGGCCCGTGGGCCCCACAAGGGTGGAGGGCGCGCTCACCCCCCTAGGGCGCGCCCATGTGCCTCGTGGACTTGCTGTGGGCCCCCTGACTTGTTCTCGACGCCAACCTCCCCTATAAATACCCAAACCTCTAGAAAATAACCTAGATTGGAAGTTTCGCTGCCGCAAGCCTCTGTAGCCACGAGAAATCAATCTAGGCCCTCTCTAGCACCCTCCCGGAGAGGGCCATCATCACCGGAGGCCATGGAGGAGGATCCCGGAGGGGCCATCATCGCCATAAAGGCCAAGGACAAGAGGGAGAACCTCTCCCCATCTAGGGAGCAGGCCATGGAGGAGGAAGCACAAGGGGGAGAACCTCTCCTCATCTCTCTCGGTGGCGTTGGAGTGCCATTGGGAGGGGAATCGTCACCGCGGTGTTGCCATCCTATGATGTTTTGAGTAGATATCCTTTGTCTTTAGGTTGATTGATGATCTAGATTGGTATGAGTTGTATGTTTTATTTTGGTGCTGTCCTATTGTGCCCTATGTGTCGCGCAAGCGTGAGGGATTCCCTCTGTAGGGTGTTGCACTATTTTCATGATTCGCTTATAGTGGGTTGCTTGAGTGACAAAAGCATAAACCCGAGTAAGGGGGTTGTTGCGTATGGGATAAAGGGGACTTGATATGTTAATGCTATGGTTCGGTTTTACCTTAATGATCTTTAGTAGTTGCGGATGCTTGTTAGAGTTCCAATCATAAGTGCATATGATCCAAGAAGAAAAACTATGTTAGCATATGCCTCTCCCTCATATGATATTGCAATGACGACTACCGGTCTTGTTAACGATTGCCTAGGATAATTCCGCACACCGACCCATCATTATTCCACACTCGCTATTTATAATATTTAGTAATATATTCTAACTTTATGATAACAACACCTACTTTATATTTTAGCTCTCCGATACCATGCGAAGTTATCCTCTTCATACCCACAACGTAGTTTTATTTCTCGTTTCTAGTTGGAAGCAAACGTTCGGTGTACGTAGAGTCGTATCAGTGGCAGATAGAACTTGAGAGAATATTGATCTTACCTTTAGCTCCTTGTGGGTTCGACACTCCGTACTTATCACTTCCACCTTTGGGAATTGCTACGATGATTCCCTGCACTTGGGGATTATCATTTACCTAGCCTAATGTTACAAGCATATATTTCTTCATCCTCCTCATGTCCAAATCATTCCTCCACCCATTGCAAGATATGCGTCTATAAGTGTAGATAACAAAAGCAGTCTTGGTCACTTGTGCTAATGTGGTGACATGCAGGGGCGTAGCTAGGCCTAAGCGATACAAGCCATGGCCTGGGGTAGCAACAACTCCCTTTGTTGACTATTGCTGTTTTATTTTGCGAAAAAAATCGATCGTTAGGAGAGGACAGGGAGAGGTGGAGCGTCGGGAGCGGTGGAGCGTCGGGATCTGGCGGTGGCGTCACGTCGTCGGCCGGGTCGGGCTGCAGCAGCGCGTGGGTGTGCGGCAGGCGTCAGGCGGGCGGGTGGGAACTGAAATGAAGGGCGGTTGGCATGCGGACAGGTTTGTACATCTCCTGGAGGTGGAGATGTAAATAATTAGGGATGAAAATGGAGTGGAAACTTTCCGTTTTTCCGGAAGAAAAATGGAAACGGAGAGGAAATTTGAAAACAGAAACGGAAATTTGCAAAACGGAAGTGGAAATGGAATTTTTTATGCGGAAACGGAAACCAAAACGGAATGGTGTTTTTCAGTGGAACATGCATGGAAATGGAACTTTCCGTTTCCGTGAGTATGGAATTTCTGTTTTTTTACTATAGACCTATAGGTGCTTTGTAACCCAACCACCAAAGAGAACACAATGACACAATTAGTGAAATGGGTCTGAGGCCCAACTTCTACTACCACACATGTACTCAGCTTCACCTTATACGCAATTGTCCGGTACTAGTACAATACTACGCTAAGTTGCTAACATAATGATATTATTTTGTAGCCATGTTAACAACTCATTAAATTTGTTTGTTTTTGTGTGTATTTCTCTATGATTCAAGGGGTATTTAAGTTCCGATCAATGCCTATTTCTGTTTCCGTATCCGCTTTGTATTCGCTCCATGTCCATTTCTGGTAGTATCTGTTTCCGTATTCATTTGCGGGGTTTCTGTATTCGTTTCCGCTTCTGCAAAAAATGTGAAAACAAATATGATAGCCCTCAGTTCCGTCCGTTTCCGCTCCTTTTTCATCCCTACAAATAATCCAGGTGTTGTATTTTGCATCTCCTAAAGATGGAGATGTAATATTTTATTTTGCATCTCCTAGAGATGGAGATGTAATATTTTTGTATCTACATCATAATTTGGAGGTGGTTTTTTAGTTCTCGTTAGTTATTTTTGCATCTAGATCATCTATTGGAGATGCTCTAATGACCACACCAAACTTGACACCACACCCGACTGGAAGCCGACGATTTGCGGGACCAAAACCCCATAGACTCCTTGGTGTCAGCCATGTCATATCACACCAGGACGGGGGTAGAAGCCTGAGGCACCATCTCCTCCCTCGAAATGTGATACAAGACCAGAACACTAATAAGGAAAACCAGAGTGCATTTTGTATAGATCTGGGGTTCCCATCCGGAGACGAGAGAAACCGACAAAAAACAGTGGAAGGAGAAGCTTTCCGCAGCTATAGGTATTGGCTAGGGCTGGACCATAAATCGTAGCTCCCAAGCTTAAAGAATGTTCGATAGTTCGTCTCGTTAAGCTTGTAGCTCGCTTCATAATTAACAGAGCCAACAACTAATTTCAGCTCAATAAGTTTAACGAGCTTAAAAAATGAGATAACGAGTTCTATGAGCAGCTCATAAAGTTCGTTAGTACAACACAACACATATTTTTATCTTACATGATAAAAATTTTGTAGCATCTAAGTCGATCTATCCAATCAAATTGATTCGACCTAGTTCACATAAGATAGGAAATTAGTGCATCTCCTCATGTAATAACCATCTTCTTCGTAGAAATCACGTACATTCTTATCCTGTAGGCCATAGCACATTGTACTATGTTCGTGAGCGTTCACGAGCTTAACGAGTTTCAAATGAACAAAGCCAAGCGGGTTTTCTGCTTGTTAAGCATAACGAGCATGAGCTTAACGAGCTGAGCAGCTCATTAATCTATCCCTACTCTTGGCTGCAACAACGGTAGAAACACAGCAATTTTATTCTACACATATCGTGCAGATTCACGAGACCTTTACATAGATTTGGTGCGTCGCGTGACACGTGCGGAAAGCGGCTTCTTCATCACCTTGAAGAAAGAATCCAGCTCCGTGAGGTCGACGACATCGGTGCCAGTGGGTGGCACCCACTCAAACTCGCGCACGAGCGCCGCCAAGAAGCACTTCATGTTCACCATCGCCATTCCCACGCCAGGGCAGAACCTATGCCCGGCGCCAAATGGCACCATCTTGATCTGCTTCGGTCCCGGCAATGGGCCGATGCCCTCCCTGTCACCACCGGTCAGGAACCGCTCCGGAAGGAACACATCGGGATCCTTCCATATCTTGTTGTCCCTGCCAATGTCCCCCGCAGAGAAATTCACGTAAAAGTCCCCGGCCGGCGGTGGCACGGCCATCTTGAGCCCACCGAGACCTTTTCTTCATGCCAAGTTTTCTTCTTTGATAACTTAGAGTTTTTCATCGACTTACGTGGTGAGCCTGTTCTATGCGGCCCACTCCGTCGGGCACATGAGGAAGGAAACGTCTTCTGCAACCCACCCGCTAACCACTTAATCACCAACGTGGAGTCAATCCACGACTGCCTCGAGGAGCATGACGAGCCTGCGGACGATTGATACATCTCCAACGTATCTTATTTTTCCAACAAATTCGTTATTATTTTTTGCCCCTAATTTGTATGATTTGAATGAAATTAACGCGAACTGAAGTTGTTTTTAGAAGAACTACCACGGTATTGCATTTGTTCAGAAATAAAAGTACTCGAAATTCGACAAGAATTTTTGGAGAATTATTCTGGAATATTTAAGGAATTTTGGAGCAAAGATAGATCAGAGGGGGGCCACCAGGCCGCCACACAGCCTGATGGCGTGGCCTTCCCCAAGGCGCGCCACCTGGCCGTTTGGGTCCCTTGGCGGCCGCCTGACAACGATTCCACCGGCATAAATTCTCATATATGCCAAAAAATCACAAATATTTACCAAAACTTTTTGCGATATGGAGACATGGCCACCTCATGTTCTTCCCTTGGAGTCTGTTTCTGGCCTCAGAGAAGGGGATTCATCGTTATCGTCATCTGCAACCCTTCTTCATACAATTTCATGATGCTAACATCCATGTGTGAATAATTCTTCTATAACCATAAGGAGGTAGATGACATTTCGATGAGATTTTTTATGTAATCGATGTCAGATTTGTTATGGCTTAATTCCTATTATCCACTTTGTTTTGGGATTGATCTTGCTATGATTTTCCTATGCTTAATATTTGTCACTAGGGCTCGAGTACCATGATTTTAGATCTGAAATCTCTATGTTTTGATGAATATATTTGTGTACTTGATCTTATCTGCAAGTTGTATGCACCTGTTACGTTCTGAACCCTAGACCCCAAAGTGACAACAATTTGAATATTAACTGGCATGACTTTAACTTGAGGATTACATGCGCTGTAATTACTCTTTAGAACCCCGTTGCACGTGAGGGTATGACAAAAGATATTATGCAAGTTCTTATTGCAAGCACGTATGACTATATATGGAATGCATGCCTACATATGATTGATAATTGGAGCTAGTTTGTTGTCGCTCTAGGTTCACTAGTAGAAAAGGGGGCAAAGGTTCAGGCCGGGTAAGCCCATTAGTCCCGGTTCAGTCCAGAACTGGGACCAATGGGTGCATTTGACCCGGTTCGTGAGCCCAGGGGGCCGCCCGGGCCACGTGGGCCATTGGTCCTGGTTCATCAGGACCTTTTGGTCCCGGTTGGTGGGACGAACCGGGACCAATGGGCCTCGCTCCTAGCCCACCACCATTGTTCCCGGTTGGTGGCTTGAACCGGGACCAAAGGCTCCCCTTTAGTCTCGGTTCATGCCACCAACCGGGACTAAAGGATTTGTCCTCGTTGCGCTCAGAGTTTAGTCCCACCTCGCCAACCGAAGGGCGCCCACACCTGTTTATAAGTCCGTCCCTCTCTGCCTTATTGAGCTCCTCTCAAAGTGAAAATAGATGCCCCTATACAGGGAATTTGACCTAAAGTCATAGTGAATTTCTCTGAAATTCATAGAAATTGATTATGAATTTAGGTTGAATTTTCTCTATAGGCGCATCTATGTTCATTTTTTTTGTAAAGTTAATCACAAACTTGTGATTCACACAAATTTCAAAGAATTCAAATTTTAACTATTCTAATTTGAAAACTAATGGCACTAACAGAAAATTTATAATTTTTGGTTCCTGGGTTAAGAGATACATAGCTGGAGAGGGATCTCTGTGGAGAAAGATATTAGATAGTAAATATATACTAAAAATCCTAATATTCTGTGTTGTAGAGACCCACACCCTTCCTAGTTCTGGAAGAGTTTTATGTGGGCCCTGCAGGCAATGAAGATGGGGTATGAATGGCAAATAGGTGATGGTAGATTGGTTAGATTATGGGAAGATACCTGGTATGGTAACACTCCCCTAGCCACACAGTACTAGGACCTATATGTTTCGGTTAATGAAAAGAATAAAACCATTGCAGATTTCTGGGATGGACAGGAGCTCAAATGCACCTTAGAACCTTTACCGGTTCATGCCACGAACCGGTACTAAAAGGTGCTCGTGGGGCACCAGCCTTAAAACCTGTACCAAATAAAATGCCTTTGTAACAGCCTTAGAACTGGTACTAAAGGAATCAACTAAAAAGCTTTTATAAACCTCTAGTATTGTTGAAACAAAAATTATATAGAATTTTGTTACATACTTTAGAAGAAAAAAGAATTATCATAAAAGAAAATAAATAAGTAATTAGAATTCTGTTCAAAACATTAAAAGCAAAAATAATTATCATAAAATAAAATAAATAAGTAATTAGAATTTTGTTACAAACTTTAATAGAAAAAAGAATAATCATAAAAGATAATAAAAAAGTAATTAGAATTCTGTTCAAAACATTAAAAGCAAAAGGAATTATCATAAAAGAAAATAAATAAGTAATTAGAATTTTGTTACAAACTTTAATAGCAA
>NC_057797.1:14700607-14701212 GCF_018294505.1 Triticum aestivum
AATAAATAAGTAATTAGAAACAAAAAAGAAAGCAAAAAAATGGGAAAAAATTAAAAAAAAAAGTACCACCTACAGGGCCATCACGGCCTGCATACGACTAGAAACCCATTACTAGGGCCAGGATGCAGGCCCGCAGTAGGCCAAATAGGCCCACAAGCACAGAGAGTGATCTTAGGCCTGTAAGTCTGCAGTGGAGAGGAGGTCGAGAGGGCAGCGGGACTGGGGCTTATAAACCACTGTCGAGCTCCCTCGGCTAGCGAGGTGGGACTAAACTTTCGTGCCGCGACGGGGGCAGCACAAGGCCTTTAGTCCCGATTGGTGGCACCAACCGGGACTAAAGGGCTGCTTTGGTACCGGTTCATGTCACCAACCGGTACCAATGCCCCCCTTTAGTCCCGGTTGGTGGCACAAACCGGGACTAAAGGCCTCTGCTTCCCGCCCTTTGGGCTGCTGAAAAGAGGCCTTTGGTCCCGGTTGGTGGCACCAACCGGGACTAAAGGGGGGCATTGGTACAGGTTGTTCTCACGAACCGGGAACAATGCTCCGCCTATATAAGCAGCACTCGTGAAATTTTTGTTCAGTTCGTTCTTCCCCGCCCGCGCGAC
>NC_057797.1:14701700-14707594 GCF_018294505.1 Triticum aestivum
GATGTGTAGTAATTTAGATGTGTAGTTCATAGATTTTTCTATTAGATTTTTTTTCATATTGTGTAATTAATTTGTTCATATTGTGTTAGATTTATTTATGATTTTTTTCTGTTGTAATTTAGATTTATTAATGATTTTTTTGTTCATAGTATTTTCTTTGTCAATTTATTGTGTATGTATAGGAAAATTGTGAATGATATAAGTCATTTATGAATATGTTCATATTTAGAATAGAGGAAAAAGGAAAAAATAAGAAGAGAAAGTGTTTAATATAATTAGTTAGAAAAATAATAGAACTATAGTTAAACTAGTTTATTTTTAGTAAGTCGTACTACTTTATTTTATTTATAGTAAATGCTTCATATATAGTTGAACTAGCTAGTTGATTTAATAAACTACTTTATTTAACTATATATAGAAGTAGTTCCCGCATCGACGTCGGCGATGCCTATCCCGCATCCTCGTCGTCGTCGACTCGGCGGTGGAGGCCTGTTTGATCAGGGCCATGTTCGGGACTGGGCTCCGCCGGGCTGGTATTGGGAGGTGCTACCTTCCGAGGGACGTAGGTTGGTGAGGAGGCAGACCGTTGTTGACCCGATTCTTGTTTGGTGGCGGTCGCGTGGGCCAGTGACGGTGCCGAGGCTTCCGGACACCGCGGAGGTGGTACGTCATCGTGTCAGCGAGGAGGACGAGCACGTCCGTCGCTACATGGTTGCATTGGAGGGCAGGTTCGACAATACCTGGCAGGTTCTTCAGGGATCTCACTGGAGCTATGATCCTGTGATGGTTCCTTATCTTTGGGTGTCCACCGCCTGCGACGATACCCGTCGGGCGCTACGATTCTAGCTATATTAGTGATGCTATATGTATGATAGTATTCGAGGAGTATTAGTGATAATATTTGACGATGTACGGACGCAAGAGATGATGTACTTTTGCTTATAATTGAATACATGCTAATTTGAATACTACTTTATTTTATGATTTGGTTTTGCTTATTGAATGCTCATATTGGAAAAGTACTCCTACTTTGAACGCTAAAATTGGAGAGCACTAGCTATGCAAAAATCTAGGAGCCCCCTCCATCATCCACGCCCTCGTGGGGGTAGCTTCTCCTTCATCCCGTGGCCTAGACAATTTGGTGCAATAATGCACTCGGGAATGAAAGGAGGAGCTACGTACCATCACCGATAGTCAACTCGTGATTACTAATATTGATCTAATTATGAACATAGTCCGGAAATGTCGTACTCGGACGACGAAAACCGCCTGGGAGAGTGCGACTGGTGCCACGACGACCGAGGTATGTGCGACAGATTCATTGAGCTGGACGAAGATCGGCGCTTCAGCATTAAGCTCGAGGAGACCTTCGATGTTCATATGGTACGCAACGACGATAATAGTTTTTCTCATAATTAAGCACGACTTCAACTATTTTAACGTGTATTTTTTAACTTTTCCAATTCGACTAGTTTATCCCATGCTATGCAAGACGCTATGTCTTGTAGAGGATGGGTTTTGAAGACCATGAATGTATGGAAACCAAAAAAATTCTCCTAAGGACCCATCATGGTGTGGATTTTAAAGTAAAGCTATACAATGCTGAGAGTGTAACCCATTTTGGTTGCAAAAATTGGAAAGCACTTCGCAAGATGTATGGTTTTGATGAGGGTATGCTTGTCACCATGGATCTTGGTGATCCTACAATCGAGCAAGACAATATGGAGATTTGGGTCCTTGTGGATACACCTCCAATTCTTCCCCCATGTGAGCTTAACATAGTTATTAAGTAATTTATATTGTTTATTTCAAAATAGTTGACAGCTTATTTCCATTGACAGCTTATTTTGATTGTTCAAAGAATGTGCGGAAGATGGTAGACAAAACCCATTACACCGATGGCTCAGAATTAACTTATAAGAAGAAAAATCATTTGATCGCATTTTGTACTGATCTTGAGAATTACAATGTCTACAATCGAAGTCCTCAACAATATGGTCAATACGTGCCACTAGTGCACGTGTTGAACTACGGTAACTACCATGGAGATACCCTGGTAAGATTTTTTACTATTACGACATCCGTGCATCTTTTTGCATACTTCTAAAACTAGCACATCATTGCTAACTATGAAGTTATTACTATGTTTTTCAACAGAGAATCCCAGAGGATTGTGTGCCTCATTTGATGTATCAGAATGGCAGCCTTCGTGTTTTGAACATATATCCAGGTCATCCTACGAATCTCAACTGTCCATACCGGATTTCTAACAGAAGTGGAGACATGACAATCAAAGAATGGAAAAAATGTGGACAGTCGTAAGGAGCTTCTTGGAAGCAAAAGGAAGCGAAGCGCAAGAATTGGAGACAGGATGATCTCCATTCTTCATAATGAAGAGTCAGGATCTATATTGTTTTATGCTATTTTACCTTAAGTGTGTTTAGGTCCTACCTGATACTGATGATCATGTGCTAAGAACAATTATGTAGGGTTGGGTTCGATGACTATGAGGATGATAATCGTATGACTTATTATTAATAACGAGTAGAAGTTGTATGATGATGCATGATTAGTAGGACTTGTTATTATATATGATGATGTATGATGCGAGCATGCATGAGTTACTATATATCTGCGGGTGAAATGAACGTAGTAGTAGCGTTGGTAAACCAAGGATGAAGATATAAGAGAGGACACTTCTCTCTATTAGCTAGCTAATAACAACCTAAAAATAACCCCCTAAACCCCTAAACCAGCCACTTTTTTAAAAAAAAAAACCTCAGCTCCAGCCAGCTGCTGACGCATGGAAGCCTTTTGGTCCCGGTTTATGTCATCAACGGGACCAAAGGCCCCCTGCCTGGGCTGCCGGCAGCGGCCACGTGGATGCCCATCTGTCTCGGTTCGTGTAAGAACCGGGACTAAAGGGGGAGGTATTAGTACCGACCCTTTAGTCCCGGTTCATGAACCGGGACTAAAGACCCTTACGAACCGGGACAAATGCCCTATTTTCTACTAGTGGTTATGACCATTGCATATCGAATCTCATCTGAACAACCCACCGCTTACAACATGCCTACGCTTTTACTGCTATTGTTTCACGCCATGGTACTACCCTGCAAACTTGTTACTATTTCAGCTACTTCTACTATACCATTACTGTTATCAGTGGCGGAGGACGAAAACAAATTAAGGTAGGGCGCACTTTGATGGAAAACCACAGTCCATCCACATTAACATGAAAATGCTACCAAAATCACTGTATTGTAGATGAGAAATGTCTAACAACTCCCGGGTGCCCCTACACCCTGAGGAACAGTAAATTCCTAAAGAATTGAAAAAAACTCAAAAAAATCTGAAGCTTTCAGGGATCAAAGATTATCAAAGGTTTGATGTTCCTGCAAAGTTTCAGCAACAAATAACCTTCGTGGAGCCCTCACAATGAAAAGCAAAATCACTGCTAAAAAATGTACATAAACTTCGAACAATGATTTTGTTTTTTTATTTGAGTGCTCTTCGAATGTTATTTTTAGCTAAAACTTTGCAAGATCATCAAAAGTTTCATGATGTTTGATGTCCCAAAGTTTCAGATTTTCTTTATTCTTTAAAATTTGTTTTGAATTTACTGTTCATAGAAGGTGTAGGGGCACCCGGGTGCTGAAAATCCTATCTCATTGTTGATTGTCAAACTATTCTCTACAAATACCTCTAAATTTTTTAAAAATATTCCTGAACTAACCCCTTTCCCTTCCTGCCTATTTTCACCGGCAAGTCAGCACAAACGCCGCCTCACCCGCCGAGGCTTGCTCACCGGAGACCACCTCCTTTGCTTGGCTCCGGACACGTGCCATGGTGCTAGCCTTGTAACGCAAAGTCGATTTAGAGGATACGGCAAAACGGTTTTGACACATTTTTACGGTATGGCATGTGTGGAGCCCGCATGTCAGGAGTTACATTTACCATAAGGTCCTTAAAAGGTAGCATAAAACACCCTCAAAATGAAATTTAGATTACAACTTGGTCCTGGAGCGGCCATGGCAACGGAGCCCGCCGTCCGCTGCCTGGCGGACCCGAAGCCCGCGGAGGCGCGTCACCCTCCCCACACCGTCGGCTGAACCTGCGGCTCACTGGCCTGCAGCGTCGGCCACCTCGACTAGCTGCTGCTCTGGCCTGCCCGCGCTCATCTCGCTCCAGATGCGCGAGGTCGAGCAGCCGGTGGACGCGCCGCCGGTGTGACCTGTGGCTGTGGGCATTGACCGCTGATGTCTGTGACCCCGCGCCCCGCTGCTGCTGGGTGCTAGCCACCGCTACCGGCAATCGTGAGTCGTGACTTGGTGTTGTGCGTGTGGACGAAGGAACAAAGCTATTGAGTCGACCGTGCTCGAGATCCTCCGGCTGGCTGGCTTTCTGTGTTGGATCGATCTTCTTGTGATGCTCACGACCCAACAATACAGCACTCCTCGCCCCAAAAACAAAAAGTTGTGATCAATCTGTACATAACTACGCTGCATATACGTATACCTAAGAAGTTTTGACACGAAATCAAGGTACCGGGGTGACTGCTATCGTATTATTATGCTACTAATAAATTGCCGTAGGTGAGTTATTTCTTCAGATGTGGTTGAATAGATAACTAAACTTGTAAGGCTTATAAATATATTCTTTGGCAATTTTCAGAGTCTCGGGTTTCTATCTCTTTATGCACATTGGAAAACAGGATCTCCGCTTGTGGAGAATCTTTCTTTTAGATAATGCAGCGCCTGAAAAGTACTAGTAAAATTAGACAGACAGCCAGGAAAAGGAGTGAGTGGAACATACATACTCATGGGGCGTCTGAAAAAGGCTAAAGGTGAGCGCCATGAAAATACACAAACACGCAGACACAGAGCAAAGAGCCAGGCCACACCCACTCCAGTGCCACCGTTTAGCTAAGCTAACCTCATGGCTTGGTTGCCGCTGCAAGCTGTTGCCGCCGTCCTCGCTTTGCTCGCCGGCGCCGGTGTTGCACACGGCTTCGAGTTCCACGAGGCCACCGACGACGAGAAGGGGTTCCCCATTGCCATATGCTTCGGCGGGTTGCAGGGGTATGAGCCGAGGCTGATCGAGATGGCCTATTCGTTCGAGCAGGCTACCAAAGTGAGGAGGCCACCGAGAGTGGCGAAAGAGCGCTCGAGCTCGCCTACTCCCCTTATATGGACCAATGGTGCAGCCTCACGTTTCGTCTGCATTTATGGATGGTAGAAATACTGCCGCATGTACAGGAATGGGTCCGCCTGACGCGTTGACGGAGGACGTAACTGAGGTGATGATGGCCCGTCCGTACAGGATAACCGGAGCTCCGTTTACCGGCTTTCACAAACGGCGTTTGAGGTGAAAAAAAAAGAAGGAAATACAGTACTGGCAAGTGGCAACCGGGCTCCAACGAGAAGGGTACCTGCTATTCTAAGAAACTATTCCTCCGGTTTCGTGCGCGGCTTGAGAGGGTTGACGATGGAGACGGTGGGGGATGGGTTCGAGTTCTTAGCAGATCCAGTCGATCGGTATGCTTATTGCCCTCGCTTGATTTCCATTGATGGTGGATCATGAATCTCAGGGAGCGTTCTCCCGTTGGCCAGGTTCCCTGTGCGGGCGTTAGCAGGCGGTGACTACGCGCCACCGGCACAGCCCGCTCCAGGTCTGCTAGATGCAGTAGGCCAGTTCAACATTGGTGAGTTGGGCGACCGACCGCCGGGCTCCGAGTAGACCTGAACGGCGTTTGCGGGAGCATCAGCTTGTCGGCGGCGAACTCCGAACAGTCAACAGGCAACGGTGCCGGCCGTCCGCTTGCGAGGATGGGATTGTAGGCACCGCCGTCCGCGGCATTTGATGATAACCCCCCAATTCGTGCGCCTTTGATC
>NC_057797.1:14707847-14721024 GCF_018294505.1 Triticum aestivum
CGGGGTAAGATTTTCGACTTGATTTCCCACTGGCCTAGGCTGTATGCTCGGATTGGCTCCGTGGGTTGATAGGTTATTGTTGGTGAGCAGGTTCCCAGTGCCATCGATGGACGGCGATTGCGGCGAGGCGGCCGTGTGCGCGGCAATGGCGGCGATGAAGAAACAGGCCCGGACGGACGACAGCTGCTCGGTGGACGCGTGTGCAAAGGAAGCTGCGGCTCGTACTTTCTGAATTTCTGATGCAGCTAACGTCAATTTTCTGAACATACATTGAACTGCTGTGAGTGCAGATTCCGAGTGAGCAGAGCACCCCCAGATCGAACCCCCTGCACTGGCAGGGTGTGTGCTCTTGAGACAACATTCAGAGGATGCTGCACGATTTCTGCAACCTGTGCCCGTGGGTGCTTCGATCCGGCATCAGGTACTGGAAGCGCAGGCTATGGGCGGCTATGGGTACCCTTGTATGGACCCTTTGGTATATCCGCAATAAATTAGTCTTCGAGCGCGTGATTCCTTGCCATGTGACTGATGCAATCTATAAAATGTGTGGCTTCTTACAGCTATGAAGACCACTTAGCAAGCGGCGTGATCGGGACGTCATCGGCACCATCATCTCGGGTCTTCTGCCTCGGCGTTAGCACCACCTCCACCGCCACCTCCACCCGAGCCGGATTAGCTCATGTTTTCTATTTTGTTTGGGGCTTATTTTGCTGTGCCCCCAGCGATTATTTGAGACTTTCTTGTACTTGAACCTGTCTTGACTTGTTGTTCGATGCTTGGTCTTGTTGCTTTATAATATAAAGCGGAGGGAAACCCTTTTTCGTAATAAATGCAGGAAGTTATGTGTGTTTACTCAGTGAGGCCAACTCCAACGCACGACCAAAACGAACGTCTGTTTCGTTTGCTTTAAGTCTGTTTGGGGCAGGAAAACGGACATGGTTGTCTGCTTGCGGTTGTGCGTCCGTCGGTGCGCCGAACGGGCCGACCGCACCCCAAACTATCTGTTTTTTTCATATGTGAAACTAAACCCCCCAAAAACCCAAATAAATATTGAAAATAACTCGAAAACATTAAAACATCGACATTACCCAAGTTCAGCACATTAATATAAACAAAAGCATTAAAAAAACTAGATAAGGGCCTGCGGTGCGCCCAACGGGCCGACCGCACCCCAAACTGTTCGTTTTTTCGGACGTGAATTTAAAACCGCAAAAAACCAATTAAACATTGCAAACAACTCGAAAGCATTAATATAAACATTAAAACGTCCACATTACCCAAGTTCCGCACATTAATATAAACAAAAACATGTAAAAAGAAACTAGATAAGGGCCGTCGTCGCCTTCCGTAGCCACCGTCTACTCACCGTCGTCGTCGCCGGTGAGGTCGACGTATGAAGGTGGCTACCAGAGGTGGGATGGCCGGCCCTGCAAGGCCGGAGGTGGAGTGGGGAAGCAGGGACGCTGGCCAGACGAGGACCTGGCCTCGTGGTCGTGCCTCGTCTTGCGGCCGAGAAACCAGCGGCCCACCATTGTCGCTGGCGGGGAGGTAGAGGAGCGGTGGGCTAGGGTTTGGCTGTCAGGCTACGAGGAGGCACGCGTCACCGGAGTGGGGAAGTGGAAGTGTGGACTCCCATCGGTCCACGACTTCCACATTAAAAAGGACGACGACCGCTCGGTCGGGGTGGCTGCCAAGTGGGGCCGCCAGCGCGTGCGTCATAAATGTGTGTGGGGGGGGAGGGGGGGTAGGCGTGCAGCTGCCATGTGGGCCCGAAGCAAACGCTAAGCGAGCGCGTCGTCGTCCATTCATCGTCCGTGTGGACACAAAGCAGGCGGATGTTTGAGGAGGAAATGAAGCGGGCCGGACGTGAAATGGACATAAAATAAGGATAGGATAACGCATTGAGCCGTGTGGTTTGTCCGTTTGGGACCAAACGGATAGATGCAGACATAATGAGGTCGCGCGTTGGAGTTGGTGTGAGTGTCATGTTTGCCTTCTAGACATCATTTCTGGTAGGCCGACATAGTTGGCGTGTTTCATGCGGACTCTATATTTTTGGCAGAGGAAGCCGAAGAAGTACTCGATCTTGCGATGTGGGTGCCTGGCAGTGATAAGGCTGCTGATTTACAATGTGAGCTACTAGTGGTCCGTCCAATTTGTACAATTCGATTTTGTCTTGTAAGCTAGGATTTCTCCTAAACCTGTATACAGTACATTTTACATAAGCACGTGTCAGCGGGAAAAGAAGCCAATCACTGGCAATCGCTGTCGTGAGTGTATTACAACAAATGACTTTGTTTCCATTGAAACCAGATTGAAAAAAAAGATTAAGCAAAAAATACTGCTCACATATACGGTTCTTCTGTGCTAAAAACCATACTTTTTGGTCATTTCTCACAGCTCAAAAGAAAGACAGTAAAAAGGATCTAACTTTTTGTTCCTGCTTTTCCTTTTTTACATTCTCCCTAATTTCCCTGACATAGCTTTTATCATATTCCACATTGCTACTCCAGACAGAATATATGTCAATTTTGCTTGAATGGTTTTGAGTTTTGACTAATGGGCATGCTGGTCCAAAGGCAAAACCAGCCAGCCAGTATAGAACTCTTCTAGTCAAAGCCAAGTGATTTGTTTGTATAGATGATTTTTCTAATTAGATGTTGTGTGTGCGCCAGGCTCGTCAACATAATCTAAACGTTTTCAATGAAATCATTATCATTGGGCAGATTACAAAAAAAATAATTTTGGAGGAAACACTCTTGACTTCTTTGCACTAATTCCTAGTTGTGAAAAATATACCTACTAGTTTATTCATGTTTATGGGCATGCAATGTTACAAGATTCAGAGCACAAACATTTGTTTTTTTTTCAGGTATGATCAGTTTCACAGTTCAAAAGAGACATTCGAGGTCATTGCAGACCATGGGAGCTGCTAGATTTGTTGTTAGCATGTTATGGCTGTATTTTTTTTTGCAGGTTATGTTATGGCTGTATTAAGATGACCGAATAATTTACTGCATCCGTATTAAGTTATGTCTCTCGGATTGCCTTTGCTATATTGCTGTTGCCATGCTTTAGCTATTTGGAGCAATGTTGTGTGATGAATTCTTGCCTGCACATAATGTACGTAACGAAATCTTGTCAAATCAGTACATCAAGTTTTTCATCATAGCAGCAGCCTCTTGGTACACGGCTCGACAATCTTCTGTTCGGTCGGAGTGGCCGTGGCTAGTGGCAGACGGTACTGTACGGCACGTGATGGCGGACCTTTCCTGTGCGGTGGGTACTGGATGTGAGCAGGCGGCGTCAGTCATCCTGACCAAACGGCACGGCCGTGCGCTGTGGGGTCAACACGGTATTTTCCTGGAGCCTAATTACTGTCCATACAGCCATGTGCTGGGATCCCGATACAAACGAGCGCATGGAGATAAAGTGAGCAGGCGAGCTCGTCCTCTCCTACGAATATTCGGGAGGCCACCCATGTGTAAGCCCTAGCTAAATATAGCTTCTCGAGTAGTGACAAAGTAAGCAAAAGTCCTCTTCTGTGCTGGAGCGCAGTTGCGCTTGTTATCCCTTTCGTCCAGGCGCTATGAGATTCCCAACACAGCACGGGTAAGCCCATGTATTTTATCTGTATTCAATCTTTTATGCAGGACTGATGGCCCACATCTGACTACTGACTTAACTTTACGTCGTTAGGCACTCGTTCGCCGGCTCAGATGGGCATGAACGACATGGGCCGTTATACATGAGAGTCTGGACTAACGGAGTCCACCGAGCCCATTTATTCTATCCTACCGTTGCACCTACCGAGCTTCCCCTTCACGAGGCATCCCCTTCCTATCTATTCAAAGCCAGCATACACTTCCTTTATCGATCGTTGTAAACTCGTGATTGTCATGGACGAGAAGCAACAAATACACGAGCTCAGAGCCTCACATGATTTGCCCCGACAGAAACGCCGGAAGCCAAACTAATCGCCATGTCTCATCCTATCGCTTGGTTAACAGATGATTCCGAATCTGCCGCCTCCTGCATGCTTCCTGATACTTCAGGGGAAAGAACATACTAATCTGACACACACACATGCATAACTAATGCAGCAAACGTACCTCTGCTAAACCCACATTATTTGTGGCGAAGGCAACTGGATCCATGATTGCCGAGCCGGCTCTAAGAACTCTGATGGTGCCCCACTGTATTTCCCCCCACCACTACAGAGATGGCTTTGCTTTCTCGCTCGACGGAACAGTCCTTCAGTGCAGCTCATAAATCTTCAGCTCTGGCCCTCAACCCCCTGCTTATATATATATATATATATATATATATATATGATTATTATGTCTTTGCCTCCTGTGGACATTGCCACCCCTCTGTCTTCCGTCTTATCTGGCTTTGAGATCCGTGTAGCATCTTGTAGGTCTGCCCTTGATTAGTCTTTCATTTGTCTAATTGCACTGAGACAAGTTCATAACACTAAGTATTAACAAGTTTAAATGCTGATACACATGTATACGCATGAATCTTTTTTCGGGAATCTTTTTTTAGTTCATGGGGAACTTCTTTTAGGAATATAAGTCTTAATCAACAACCAATTTTTTTGTAGTATTACAAAAAGTTAGTAAGTTATACTACTTTTTATACTATTATAAGGAATCTTTTTGGTGGAGTATTCATGACCTGATATTTTGTCTAACACATACTCTACTGGCCGTATTAGTGTGACCATTAGCATGCTTCATTAACTGAATCTTGATGAAAGAATGCCGATAACATAGTGTTTGCACGGATCACGAGGCATGTATTGAACGGTGATAACAGGGGTGGCACTGCCACCCAGAGGGGTAGCATGCTTCACTATTGAATTAGTAGTGGTCGTGGTCTCCCACCCAGACAGTTTAAATTTTGAATTCATCCATTTGCTATCCTCACATAAGCAGACATTTACTTACACCTGTCTATATATGCTAGATACGGATGCCAGCACCATTAAACTTTGTACCATGCAACAAGCAATCTTGAATTAGTACTTTCATAATTTTGTGTAACACATAACGTGTGCAACCTCCAAACTAATGTTGGAGTACATACCAATTTTGGCATCAATCCACATATAAAGCAGTACACTTTGATGGTCACTATGAATACCCCAATGTTTAGTTTCACATCATCAGCTTCCGACATCAGTACAATTATAGGCTAGAAAACTGTAAATGAAATCAAGCAGACAACTTTTTCTTAGGAGCACAAGACCAACTCAAATAATTCACTACAGGATAACAGGACATAATTTCCTAGAACATTCATTGAAATGAAGAGTTTAACTCATCCCGTCGCAACAACAATTTTTCAGCAGCCACCGCCTTGTAGCGGTAGCTCTGCAGCTTTGTTGCAGTTGCTCCGTCAATGTCCCTCTACGCCACAATTCTTGCACCGAGACGGTCGTGGAGGCTGCTTTGGGACATCTCTGTTAGGGAAGGTTGTCATGTTATATCCCTGCCGCCGACAAATGGTACAGAATCTTGTCTGCTTGCTCAAACCTTCCTACAACACCTTTTCTCTACTAGTTGTAGGTCGGCCCATCTCCTTCCTCTTAGCCAGTGGCAATAATCCTGATAATTTATTCCTAGACTGATTAGCTAAATTGTTATGCCCATTAGCACCGTCACTCTGCCCTCTCTTATCTGCAATGACAATAGCCCCCTCCGACACAGGTGGTTATTAACATCACCATTTTCAGCAAGCCCATCCTCCAATCCTAGGCCATCCGTTATTTTCGTAGATGGCTGCATTTCAACCAAACAGCTTTCCAAAAGAGATTTGAGATGATCATAAGCTTCCACACTTGTGACACCCAGACGAACCAGTTCCATGGACTGAATATACATATTGAAATGCCTGAAACTAAATGGATTTTTGTGTGCATGGTCTTTTTTGGTAATGCACAAGGTGTTGAGGATGTCCCGTGCGTCCCGAGTTCATCATTTCACTATGTGCTTTTGAGGAATTCCCTTCACCCCTATAAAGTCCAACACCTGAAAGCGGAAGCGACAATGCTTTTATGAGCAACACTTCTCTCTGTTCTGCTTCTGTGTGTATGGTGGCATACATCTTCCCTTCCTCGATCTCCCTCGCCTGGTATGCTCTGCATTCTTTAAAGAAATGACCAAACTGTTTGAACACTGGCCATGTGTATAACTTGCCGGCATGCCTTTTGATGGCCAAGTTATCCCTCATAAGCGGTCTACCCTGTTATGTGCATAATCAACCAATACGGTCCTCTTCTCATAATTTTCATCTTGACTCCCAGTTGAATTGCAGTCTCATGTACTTTCTCACAAACAGATGCATAGGGAAGCCTGGTGGCACATAATTTTTAAGCATATGGTTTGCGCTCTCACTCCTCTGTGTGCTCGTCATTTTTTCACAGAAATCCCCCTTGAAATAATGCTTAGCCCACTTGTGCCTGATCTCATACAACTGTGTCATGTATGGGTGAGTCAGCAAGTTGTACTTCTCCATCAGGAATTTCCAAGCTTCCTCAAACTCATCTATTGTTAGCATGTGATCTAACAACTTTGTAAAATTCTTCCTCGAACTCGCTCTTTTTGGTGTACAAGGATCCCAACGATTCCTTTGCCTTCTTCTGGACATGCCCTTGCACCATCGATGTGCGGTACTAGGCATGACATTCTTGATGTAACCTCCATTGCACGATTTTGGTCTGCACAGCAAGATCAAAAGGTTAATGTCGCTTATGTCCTAACAAGTATTGCAATACAGCGAAGCCACTATTTTTTATGTAATTCATATGAACTCACCTGTCAGTTTTTCTTTTGATTCAATAGCCTCCATCATCCTGGTAAATTCATCGAACACCCATTCAAGGCTCTCCACTTTCTCATCGCAAACCAATACTCCTGCCAATATTATGCTTGGGAAATGGTTGTTTCTCTCTCGAAACAGGCTTTCGCCCCCCTTTATAAATAAAGGCACCAATGGCCGAACTGATACAAAGTGGTGAGGAAACCCTCATACAAGCAGGTCCAAAGAAAAATAAAACGGCACTGGTCTAGTGGCACAAGTACCACTAAACCAACACGAGCACTAAACCAAGAGACACCATCCCTAACACATAACACCCAATACTACTGGACAAGACCGGAGCCGAGCCGCCTGAAGAAACCACCGGTCACCAGGGTACCGAACACACCGAGCCAACTCCGGAAAGGACCGCCTCACCGTAGAGGCAACCCCGTAGAGGCAACCCCCTCGCTCCGGGCCGTGGAGTGCCACTCCTGCCAAGAGAAAGCAGGGACCGAGAACAGAGGCCACATTGACACGTCTATAGGATAAGAGAAAGCAAAGTCGAGGACGCGACATGGCAGGGAAAGGCAAACCCTACATCGTAGGCCATCTGCAAGCGAGAGGGACCGAGGCTCCACGATGACGCCCTCAAGAGGGTGATGGCGCCAAACGCCACCGTCATCGAGTCCGAGAGGACGGACTAGGGCTTTCGCTCGGGAGCCCTAGGGCTTTTGCTTGGGATCCACAACAACGCCCCCAAGAGGGAAGCGACACCCATAAGTGCCACCGTTGTCGGTTTCGGAGCACAAAGCATTCGCTCGGACCCACACAACTGTCACTTGCAGACTCAAACGTGCCGACCCATCCCCTGAGGGGGGCCGTGATTTTTTCTGGAGTTGTAGACATTCCTTGTAGGTATGTTGTAAAAAATAGATTTTTTGAATTGTCTAAATATGAAATTTTGGGATTGATCCTATGATCTCACCTAAAGGTCAGATCCTACACTAGTCTCCCCCTAGGGCAGTTGCTCGATTAGGATAGGGTGTCCAGCCTAGTGCAGGTGCACCAACCCTCACTCTGCATCAATTGAGTATACAAACACATAAGGCAGATTGCTTAACCATTTTCAGTACATTTGTTTAATAATCAACTAAGGCAAGTTGATTAATCCTCACTCAGATTACATTTTCTTAACTATGCCGTACCAATTCTTTTCAAGGTAACACAAGCATTGAAATTCACACTCTGATTATGTTTTCTTAACTACTCGTATGTTGTAGCACTTGTTTTCAAGGTAACAGAAGCATTCCAATTCGCGCTCTGGTCATTCAGTACTGTCACGAAGTGGCTGCAGTGTTCGTGGTCAGAAAATGCTAGTATCACAACCAAGTTGCTTAACTCTTTTCAGTATCAAAGTACTGACAGAATCATCTATTCTTGCAGCTACCTAGTTCTTTTTTCTTTTCCTTTTTTGCGGGGTAGCAGACCTAGTTCTGACTAAGAAGTGGTGCTACCTCCATGTACAGCTACCATGATGAAAATTCAGAAATCTGTAAAACTACATACCGTCGTACCTTCAGGTCCAGCCATGGTCTTTAGGATTCATCTCGCCAGTCGACTGCTCAGACACACACACACCATCCGCGGCCGCCACCCCTTGCGCCTCACAGATCTGCCCGTCGGCCTTCAGCTCCTGCATCGGCGACAACGTATGCTCAACAAATGGTGGTTTGGTCACCGTATAATGCATTAACCTATTCCAACACGGTCAATCTGCTAGCGGGGAAGAAAGAAAAATCAAATGAGAGCCGATACAAGTGCCTCAGATTCATACCGCACAATTAGCTGCATCAAGAACTCCCCTCCATCTTCACCGGCGGCGGACAGACTTGTGAGGGCCTCTTCCCATATGAACTCTATCCCTAATGAAAAAATCGAGCAGACTGAGGTAGGGGACGAGTCCACCCAGAGTCCCAGACCGGCATCCCCGCATTTACTCTGGATCTGCCGCAATAACCGAAAGCATGGTTCCTGATCCACGGATCGGAAAGGGACATGACGTCATGAGCCACGGCTCTGGTTTTATCCGTCGACGGCGGACGTTTATCCGTCATGGTCCTGGCCCACATCAGCGTTCGTATATCAGTATTTTCCCATTTACCGACGCATCAGTCCATGGCCCGTGAATTAAATGCAACCTATCCCGATGCTCTACTCGATCGGCGGCCCAGATTAAGAGCACATATGTGCTCGTGTGCAGATACATCACGTCCCAAAGTAAGGCTCCACTTACTTTATGTAAGAATAAAGCTCACCTTATTACTTCTTGGGCCAGCAAGTAACTCTGAATGAACTAGCAACGTGGTACTAACTGAAGGTGAAGACACTGCATTCAGTAAGCTTTTCTTTAGTACAATTGGTGCTCCATCACTGCTATTCTTTACATGAACGTTTTTCTTCAGTACACCATGTAGAGAAGTTTACAAATTTCGATAAATTATACATGGGGGAGATTCGAATGTATCCCTTTATTAAACAAAGTAGTTTAGTGTATTTTATATGAACAAACATTAGAGAGAAGTAATATAATTAAGACCAGGTCAATGAGCCGAGGTGGTCGAGATGGTCTATGTTTTCAAGCAGGCTACCAATGTTAGCAGGCCAACCATCTTCAAGTCGTAGCTAAATACAACTTCTTATGTTGCAACAATGTACAATTACACTTTTCTCTCTTCATGTAAAAGAATAAACCTGAAAGTATCACTTCTTGGCTCAGCATGTAACTCTGAATAAACTAGCAATGTGGTAACCATTACTAAAGGTGGAGACACTGCATTCAGTAAGCTTTTCTTGTTTTGAAGTCTGCTTGGGTACACCCGGCCCCCTCTAGAAAAGGGTTTACAAGTTTTAGACAAATTATACATGGCGGTGGAGATTAGAACGTACCCTCTCATTAAACCGGATACTTTAGTCCATTTTACGGAGCAAAAGTAAAGAGAGATCCTATAATTATTAAGACCCGTCAATTTCATTTCTTATGAAATTGATAAGATAACCTGACCCAAAAACAGGTCAAGGGGGAACTCTACCTCCAAGAGGTTTTCAGCCGCAGCCAACCCTGACGAACGACCGCCGACTCTACCTGCTTATTATGGCTTCACCATACAAAACTGCAACTCAGAAACGAAACAAGGCAAAAGCATGCCGAATTGCCAGCATCAATCCTGGGCAGTGCATCCTACAGCAGACTTGTAAACTAGAGCGACACATATAGCTGGACATCACCATTTATTTTTCTAAAGAAACTGCTTGAACCAACAAGCGCCTACGCGGGCATTACATAGGTGTCTTAACAGGATGCTCATCGGGTGATTGAAGCGCTTGACGGCCACCGTGAAGCCTGCCCCCGGCATAGTGCATGCACCGTTCCAGACGACGCGCCTTCAACCTTCGGTGTCATCTGTCAACGCCCCTCATCCAACACCTCAGGTTCCTAATTAAGGAAGAGACAACAAAATGAGCAGTGAGCCGTCTTCATCAGTGTATGAACATGATTGAATGCATTGATGTGAACATAGTTCCATCAGTTTGTAGTGTACCAGATCGGACTGGGAGCCTGTTGATGACTCGTTAACTGAATCTGACTCGTCTCTGCAGAACAACTCGTATGCAATCTCGAGTTCGACAACGATGTTTGTTATGGCTGGTCGGTGATTCATGTCAAACTCCACGCAACATCGTGCAATCCGCGTCACACGCTTCAGTGCTTGCAGCTGCCACGATGTTGGCTCCGGTACAGGTCGCCATTCCCTTGGTCAAAAGCAGTTCTCCCTGTCAGAACCTCAAGCATCACCACGCCCAGGCTGTACACGTCGATTGCCGGCTTCACAAGAAGACTGCAGGCGTACTCTGGGGCCATGTACCCGTATGTGCCTGCGAGCGATGTAAGGGACAATGAACCCCGTCTCATCATTCGCCATGTCCCAGGTGACCGACAAACCAAAGTCAGACACACGCGGCAACCAACTCGCGTCCAAAAGGATGTTAGCCGACTTGATGTCACGGTGGATGATCGGGAACTGGGCATGATGACAGTGCAGGTGCTCAATGGCGCGGGACACACCCAGAAGCACATCGATGCGCATCTTCCATGACATGGTCACCGGCGACAGCGCGGTGGAGCGCTGATCAGGGTGAAGGTGGTCGAAGAGCGTGCCATTCGTCATGTATTCGTAGACGATCAACTCCTCCGGCTCCTTTCTCCACCTGGTTAGTAGACCCCTCTTTTCCTTTTGCAGGGCGGTTTGCTGGCTCATACACGATCCAAGGAGGCGGATGATGTGCTTGTGTTGGAGCCGTGAGAGGATGTCGACCTCTGTGCGGAACTCTTCCTGTAATTTGTAATGGAATTTTGACTCTTGTTTCCACATGCGCTTGATGGCCACCTCTCGCCCATCGTGAAGCCTTCCCCTGTACACCCTTCCAGAGCTGCCGGAACCGATCAGGGTGTCACGGGCGAAGTTATTGGTGGCAGCCACGATCTCAGCCAGTGTGAATTCATGACTTCCATGCGGCACTAGTACCTCCTCAGCGGCGGCCTCTGTAAACTCCTGAAGAAAGGGTCCACAAATAAGCATTCAGTCAGCCATTCATCACGGAGCATTTTTTTTTTTTGAAATTGTTTGGATTGCTTACCACATATGTCACGGAGCATATGGTACTATCAATTTCTCCAACATCTTCTCAGTGAGCAGCATGACCAATTTGTGTTGAAGTTGTACATACCTGCAGCTGTGGAAGTGGACGCGGCGGTTCACTTGTCCAGCTCCGGCGTCGCGCCCTGTTTGCTGCTGGAGCCGGGGACACTGTCGATGAACCTCGGGTGGAGCACGCGGCGTGGCGAGAGGCCTGGCATACCTCCACGACAAGAAGTGCGTCGCGGACATGGAGCCGCTGCTGGCTGACCTGGGCATCCACCGGCTGGTCCGCGGCGCCGGGGACAGCAGGCTGAAGCCGGCGGGGTTGTTCGGGAGCAGGAGGAGGGTCGAGCCCGTTGGCCGGCGCCGGGCCTTCCTCCTCCGCCGAGGCGGCCGCGCACTACCAGGCGCCGGAGGCAGCCAAGAACCCGACGAAGCCGTGCACCAAGTGGAACGTGTACTCGTTCGGCATGGTGCTGCTAGAGCTGGTGGCCGGGCGCGCGCAGACGAGCGTGGAGCTCTGCCAGTGGGCGGCGGGGAAGGACAAGGGGCAGCAAGCGTTCCTGCTGGCCGACGCGGCGCTGCGGGGGGAGATGGAGGGCAGGGAGGAGACGCTGGCGGGTACGAACACCAGGTGTTCGTTGAAATGCCTAGGAGAGAAAGAGGATGAGGAAGAAGGTAGATGCTGACATGTGGGACCCACACTACCAGAATTTAGGCAGTTGCCGACGGCCATATCTATGCCGACGGCCCCCGTCGGCATATATGGGCATACCCCGACAGCCCAACCGAAGCCGTCGGTGTAGAAAGGCCGTCGGCGTAAAGGAATCTATGCCGACGAGGGCCGTCGGCATAGACATGCCGTCGGCGTTTATCCGAATATACCGACGGGCGCCGTCGGCATACCGCGTGGGCCCGTCTACCCGGGGTTTGACGGCGTCAGGCTACGCCGACGGGCTAACGGCGGCCGTCGGCATAGCTACGCCGATGTGGGTGGCATCTCTGTGCCGACGGCTAGGCCGTCGGCATAGGCCTCGCCCATGGTTTTTGCCACGTCATTGATCCCCGCCCTACGCCACGTCATCGATCCAGGGCTCTACCGTTCCGTGGCCGTAGCTATGCCGACGGCAACGCCGTAGGCATAGATTTCTAATAATATTTTTGTATTTTTTGTATTTTCTTTTATTATTTTTTATTTTTTTTCCAATACTAATTTTACTTTATTTTTTTTTACTTTGTTTTGTTATTTTTACTTTATTTTAGTTTTTGTTTTTGCATAAGATAATTATGCCTTATCTAATAAAACATTCCCGATGGTATATCGATTGCCACCCCCCGTTACGAACGTCGCTATCGCCGTGTCACGGAGGGGGGGAACGGACGCGTGGGGTCTACACGGAGGGGATCTTGCTGTGGGTCTGGCCCGGATGTTGCTCTAGACTGTTTCTATGGGCTGATCTAACACAACCGGGTGGGGAGGTCCACTGGTCAAAGACCGTCCGTGCAAAGTCAAAGGGCTAGATCGCTTGGTCAAACGCTACAGGGTTAGGCGGGACGGGGCCCTGGGGGGGGGGGGTAGCAATGCCACCGGAGCGTGGCACCGGGCCCTCATACATGCGGGGTGGTGTGGTGGCATGTCCGAAGAGGCGGCACGCGTGTCCGGGGTGTGCCCC
>NC_057797.1:14721357-14723310 GCF_018294505.1 Triticum aestivum
CGGTTGGGGAGGTCCACTGGTCAAAGCCCGTCCGTGCAAAGTCAAAGGGCTAGATCGCGTGGTCAATCGCTGCAGGGTTAGGTGGGACGGGGGCCCTGGGGGGGTAGCAATGCAACCGGAGCGTGGCACCGGGCCCTCATACATGCGGGGTGGTGTGGTGGCATGTCCGAAGAGGTGGCACGCGTGTCCGGGGTGTGCCCCCCCCCCCTCACGGACGGCGCCGCCGCCGGCACCTGGAGGGGGTAAACGGACGCGTGGGGTCTACACGGAGGCCCTGGGGTGTAGCAATGCCACCGGAGCGTGGCACCGGGCCCTCATACATGCAGGGTGGTGCGGTCGCATGTCCGAAGAGGTGGGACGGCGATGACACGTTCCACCTCTGCCGCATCGTTACCGCAGAACGACCACCATGTGAAAAGGTCCACCGGCTAGACCCAGTCCGGCAGAAGTCAAAGAGCTAGATCCGGCGGTCGTCTGTGTTAGGGTTAGACGGGACGGGGTACCGGAGGGGGTAGCAATGCCGCCAGGTGTTACGGTGGGCCCTCCTATACGCTTGTGGAAGCATAGTGGCATGCTCAGGCACCCGACACGCGGCTCCGCTCACGGGCGTCGCTGCCGCCATGTCTCGGTGGGGGAAACGGCCACCACAGCTTACACACGACAAACTGAAAATAGTAATAATTGAATTTATAAAAAACACCGGCATCCATCATGGAAAATGGACTATCACGGTGAAACCTTCAGACCCGGGCACCGGGCCGGTAACTGAAAGTTTAACCGTAATTGTCCATTTTCTTAATAGAAGTCTAATGAATACCGGAGCTCACGTCGTATGGATTAGCCAACTATTTAAACAGGTCATGTTGCTTGTCTTTGGGCGAGGTGGGACTATTTTAAAAAAAAAAGCAGTTTCCATCTATGCCTACGGCATAGCCGTCGGCATAGGCCTCCCATCTATGCCGACGGCAAAGCCGTCGGCATAGGCCCCCTCGCCACGTCATCGATCCGTGTGCCACGCCACGTCATCGATCCGCGGGACAACCTGCGTGTGTGCACAGATATGCCGACGGCCTTGCCGTCGGCATACGTATATTTTACTTTATTTTTTTATTTTTACTTTGTTTTGTTATTTTTACTTTATTTTAGTTTTTGTTTTTGCATAAGATAATTATGCCTTATCTAATAAAACATTCCCGATGGTATATCGATCGCCGCCCCCCGTTACGAACGTCGCTATCGCCGTGTCACGGAGGGGGGAAACGGACGCGTGGGGTCTACACGGAGGGGATCTTGCTGTGGGTCTGGCCCGGATGTTGCTCCAGAGTGTTCCTATGGGCTGACCTAACACAACCGGGTGGGGAGGTCCACTGGTCAAAGCCCGTCCGTGCAAAGTCAAAGGGCTAGATCACGTGGTCAAACGCTACAGGGTTAGGCGGGACGGGGGCCCTGGGGGGTAGCAATGCCACCGGAGCGTGGCACCGGGCCCTCATACATGCGGGGTGGTGTGGTGGCATGTCCGAAGAGGCGGCGCGTCATGGAAAATGGACTATCACGGTGAAACCTTCAGACCCGGGCACCGGGCCGGTAACTGAAAGTTTCACCGTAATTGTTCATTTTCTTAACAGAAGTCTAATGAATACCGGAGCTCACGTCATATGGATTAGCCAACTATTTAAACAGGTCATGTTGCTTGTCTTTGGGCGAGGTGGGACTATTTTTTAAAAAAAAGCAGTTTCCATCTATGCCTACGGCACAGCCGTCGGCATAGAGACGCGCATGTCCACGGATCGATGACGTGGCAAAGTGGTGGGCCTATGCCGACGGCCAGGCCGTCGGTATAGGGCCGACCTTATCCCCTTGCGGTTCACCCCCACCACCCATTCGCCATCCATCTCCCCCACCATCTCCTCCTAGCCCGACCCGCCCTCCCCGCCCCGCCCTCCCCGCCCCGCG
>NC_057797.1:14723599-14724188 GCF_018294505.1 Triticum aestivum
CCGCCCCGAACTGCCCTGCCCCGCCGGCCGCCACCTCACCCCCATCCCGCGCTCCACCACCGCCCGCCGCGTCGCCCCATCGGTCGTCTCCTCGCCCCGGCCCTGCCTGGCTCCGCCTCGCCCCGGCCCTGCCGCTCCGGTGAGACCTCCACCTTTTTTCTGTTTTTAGATAGATAGATTGTTAGATATATAGATAGATAGATCGATAGATAGATCAATAGATAGATAGATTGTTAGACCCAAACGTCGACGATGCACGGAATGATGGTGAGACCATTGTCAATGAAAATGACATACTTATGCTAGAAAAGTTAAACGAAGACGCTGACGACGAGGAAGAGCCTCCACCTCCGTCGGACAACGAAGATGATATGATTGATAGTGATGATGAGATGGCCTATGCCGACGGCCGGGCCGTCGGCATAGGTGCCCACGTGTCAGCTACTGGGAGCTCTGTATGAAAGACTAAGCCGACGGCCAGGCCGTCGGCTTAGTGGAAAGCTATGCCGACGGCCAGGCCGTCGGCATAGCCCTGCTCCTCGCCCAACGAATGGCCGCCACGTGGCACCACTATGCCGACGGCGGGGCC
>NC_057797.1:14724557-14729749 GCF_018294505.1 Triticum aestivum
GGCCGTCGGCATAGATGTACGGCCCCCGTCGGCGTATAATATATGCCGACGGCCTCCCTGGCTGTGCCGACGCATATGTTGCCGACGGCCCTATGCCGACGGGGGCCGTCGGCATAGGCCTATCCCGACGGGTACCAGGCCTATGCCGACGGCCCTGGCCGTCGGCATAGGGGGCGATTCCGGTAGTGCCACCTGTAATAACGGTCAATCTAACTGTCGAAATAAACGGAGTTGACTTTTTCGCCAAGTCAGCTCTGACAAGCGGGTCCCACCTGTAATAACGGTCAATCTAACCGTCGAAATAAACGGAGTTGACTTTTTTGCCAAGTCAGCTCTGACAAGCGGGTCCCGCATGTCATAAACAGGTTTAAAATCATAAAAACAATCATCAACTCAATTTGGTAGTTTTTTGTCACAAAATTAGTACTAATCTGGAGTTTTCAGTCATTTTTTAAAATGTGGTAGTTCTATGGGACGGTGACGTGAAATATGGTAATTTTTTGTCAAATACTCGAAGTCTGAACTGATGAACTTTGCTGCGCACCTACCACTGGAGACGAGAACTTATCTTTCGACACGTAGCAATGCTGTGTTCGAGGAAGATGAAAATGTAATTGACAAAGTGTTCATGCAATAGCAAAACTCATACACTATCCACGAGTTTATCTTGTCCTTTTCGGAAAAATCTTGTCCGTTTCCATGAACTAGATCACATGCTCGACACTTGACACAATCCCGAATGACCCAGAACATGCATGCAGCAACGAAACTGCTGTGCGGACGAGGGAGTCTGCTCGAGAGCTGTCTAAAACATTGGATTGTTGAATTGACACCCATGTGTGTGATGCTTGTGTTTCTTTTACGTAAGCTCCGATTTCTATGTTGCCTAGGGCTGATACTGGATAAACGATTCCTATATTTTTATTCATTTGTAGATATGTACTTTATTGAATTAATGTATTGTTTTGTGGGTGGACTGAATTAATCACTGGTAGAAAAAGGGGCTTCCATACGCCGCCATTAGTCCCCAACAGAACCGAACCGCGACCAAAGGGCTCTTTAGTCGCGGTTCGGGAGAAGGCCCGCGACCAACTACCTGGGCCCAGCGCGTTCGGTCGACAGCTGGCCGACGGGAGGCTCTTTAGTCCCGGTTGGCCAGGCCAACCGGGACTAAAGGTCCCCGAAGGCCTTTAGTCCCGGTTGGCCAGGCCAGCCGGGACTAAAGGCCCATCCAGCTGGCGGACGGGAGGGCTTTAGTCCCGGTTGGCCTGGCCAACCGCGACTAAAGGCCCATCCCTATATATACTCAGCTCACTCCACTTCACTCAGCTCATCACTTCACAATTTTCAGAAGGTGGTGGTGGGGTGGTGATGGTTTGCTTTTGGTTTCTCCTATGCACACAAGGTGTTTGATGAAATGCCCGAGAGCCTGAAACAAGCCACACTTGAGCTTTCTCATTTATTTTTCCTCCGCGATCGCGGTTAGCAACTCGAACCTTTCATGTGTCATTGATAAAATACGCATGTGTGTAGTTCATTGTTTAATTTGAATTATTTGTAGCTACTTATTAGTTTAACAAATGCATGATGGTTAATTATATACTTTATATAATAATAATGCAGATGAATCGGCAATGGATGTACGGTTCCCGAGTCTCCGGCGAGTTCACTACGGGTTTGAAAGATTTCCTCGTAGTGGCAAATGCGAATAGGCAGCAAGGTTTTATTATCTGTCCATGTGCTGTCTGTAAGAATGATAAGGGTTACTCCTCGCCAAGAAGAGTTCACATGGACCTGCTTATGCATGGTTTCATGCCAAGCTATTATTGTTGGACCAAGCATGGAGAAAGAGGGGTCAGAATGGAAGACGATGAAGAAGGGGATGATATCGATGACAACTATCGTGATCATTTCGGTGATACTTTCATGGAGGATGATGCTGAAGGTGGGGAAGGGTTAGGTGAAGGTGAAGAAGAGGCACATGATGAGCCCGCTGATGATCTTGGTCGGACCATTGCTGATGCACGGAGACGCTGCGAAACTGACAAGGAGAGGGAGAATTTGGATCGCATGTTAGAGGATCACAAAAAGTCGTTGTATCCAGGATGCGATAATAGTCTGAAAAAGCTGGGCTGCACACTGGATATGCTAAAATGGAAGGCACAGGAAGGTGTAGGTGACTCATCATTTGAAAATTTGCTGAAAATGTTGAAGAATATGTTGCCGAAGAATAACGAGTTGCCCGCCAGTACGTACGAAGCAAAGAAGGTTGTCTGCCCTCTAGGTTTAGAGGTTCAGAAGATACATGCATGCATTAATGACTGCATCCTCTACCGCGGTGAATACGAGAATTTGAATGAATGCCCTGTATGCACTGCATTGCGTTATAAGATCAGAGGCGATGACCCTGGTGACGATGTTGAGGGCGAGAAACCCAGGAAGAGGGTTCCCGCCAAGGTGATGTGGTATGCTCCTATAATACCACGGTTGAAACGTCTGTTCATGAACAAAAAGCATGCCAAGTTGTTGCGATGGCACAAAGAGGACCGTAAGTCCGACGGGCAGTCGAGACACACCGCTGATGGAACGCAATGGAGAAAGATCGACAGAGTTTTCAAAGATTTTGCAGCTGACGCAAGGAACTTAAGATTTGGTCTAAATACTGATGGCATTAATCCTTTTGGCGAGCAGAGCTCCAGCCATAGCACCTGGCCCGTGACTCTATGCATCTACAACCTTCCTCCTTGGTTGTGCATGAAGCGGAAGTTCATTATGATGCCAATTCTCATCCAAGGCCCTAAGCAACCCGGTAACGACATCGATGTGTACCTAAGGCCATTAGTTGAAGAACTTTTACAGTTGTGGGCGAAACCTGGTGTACGTGTCTGGGATGAGCACAAAGGAGAGGAATTTGACCTACGAGCGTTGCTTTTTGTAACCATCAACGATTGGCCTGCTCTCAGTAACCTTTCGGGACAGACAAATAAGGGATATAATGCATGCACACACTGCTTACATGAGACTGAAAGTGTACGTTTGGTTAATTGTAAGAAGAACGTGTACCTGGGTCATCGTCGATTTCTTCCCCGAAATCATAACGTAAGAAAGAAAGGCAAGCATTTCAACGGGAAGGCAGATCACCGGCCGAAGCCTGCGGAACGTACTGGTGCTGAGATATTTGATATGGTCAAGGATTTGAAAGTCATCTTTGGAAAGGGTCCTGGCGGACAATCAGTTCCGCGGGGAGTTGACGGGCACGCACCCATGTGGAAGAAGAAATCTATATTTTGGGAGCTAGAATATTGGAAAGTCCTAGAGGTCCGCTCTGCAATCGACGTGATGCATGTTACGAAGAATGTTTGCGTGAACCTGCTAAGCTTCTTGGGCGTGTATGGGAAGACAAATGATACAAAGGAAGCACGGAAGGACCAGCAACTTTTGAAAGACCCAGATGACCGGCATCCGGAATGGTTTCAAGGTCGTGCCAGCTACGCTCTTACCAAAGAAGAGAAGGTCATTTTTTTTGAATGCCTGAGCAGTATGAAGGTCCCGTCTGGCTTCTCGTCGAATATAAAGGGAATAATAAACATGCCGGAGAAAAGGTTCCAAAACCTGAAGTCTCACGACTGCCACGTGATTATGACGCAATTGCTTCCGATTGCTTTGAGGGGGCTCCTACCGGAAAATGTTCGAGTAGCCATTGTGAAGCTATGTGCATTCCTCAATGCAATCTCTCAGAAGGTAATCAATCCAGAAGATCTACCACGGTTACAGAACGATGTGGTCCAATGCCTTGTCAGTTTCGAGTTGGTGTTCCCACCATCCTTCTTCGATATTATGACGCACCTCCTGGTCCACCTAGTCGAAGAGATTTCCATTCTCGGTCCTGTATTTCTACACAATATGTTCCCCTTTGAGAGGTTCATGGGAGTATTAAAGAAATATGTTCGTAACCGTGCTAGGCCAGAAGGAAGCATCGTCAAGGGCTATGGAAATGAGGAGGTAATTGAGTTCTGTATTGACTATGTTCCTGACCTTAAGCCGATTGGTATTCCTCAATCGCGGCACGAGGGGAGACAAAGTGGAAAAGGCAAGATCGGAAGGGATACCACGATATGTATGGACGGTCATTCTATGACTGAAGCACACCACACAGTCCTGCAAAATTCCAGCTTGGTGGCTCCGTACTTCGAGCAATACAAGAATATTTTACGCTCGGACAACCCGGGGAAGCCTGAATCCTGGATTAGAAAGGCCCAGATGGAGACTTTCGGCAGTTGGTTGCGAAAACATTTCATGAATGACAATGATGTTGGAGATCAGCTGTACATGTTGGCCAAGAAACCATCTTCGACTATAACGACTTTCCACGGGTACGAGATAAATGGGAATACATTTTACACCATCGCCCAAGATAAAAAGAGCACCAACCAAAACAGTGGTGTCCGCTTTGATGCAGTAACCGAGAATGGGCAAAAGGTCACATATTATGGTTACATAGAGGAGATATGGGAACTTGACTATGGACCCTCCTTTAAGGTCCCTTTGTTCCGGTGCAAATGGTTCAAGCTAACAGGAGGTGGGGTAAAGGTGGACGAGCAATACGGAATGACAATGGTGGATTTCAACAATCTTGGTTACCTTGACGAACCATTCGTCCTTGCCAAAGATGTCGCTCAGGTTTTTTATTTGAAGGACATGAGTAGCAAACCGAGGAAACGGAAAGATAAGAAAACGATCAGTACATCATGCGATGATCCAAAGCGCCACATTGTTCTTTCAGGGAAAAGAAACATCGTGGGAGTGGAGGACAAGACAGACATGTCAGAAGATTATAATATGTTTGGTGAAATTCCGCCCTTCAAAGTGAACACTGACCCAAGCATTAAGTTAAATGATGAGGATGCTCCATGGATACGGCACAACCGTAAGCAAGCAGGGACGTCCAAGGGAAGAATTGATGTGTAATAATGTATAATTGTACCAAACTTTGTATTTGGTCGATGAACTGAATGATGTATCAAACCTTTTGTCAAACCTTCAAGGGATTTTAAGATTTTTTTGATATATAATTGTATTTTTAAGATTTTAAAATGAATTAGTTTTATTTTTCTGATTTTTTTGATATATAATTGTATTTTTAAGATTTTAAAATGAATTAGTTTAATTTTTCTGATTTTTTTGATATATAA
>NC_057797.1:14732705-14736325 GCF_018294505.1 Triticum aestivum
GAGCCAAAGAAGGCACGTCTTGGTTTCAGTTTTGTCGACAAGAGAACGAAAAAGGATTGCTGGAGAAAGCTTATGGAACATTTCATTCTACCTCCGGAATACAACAAAGTCGATGAATTCGGTAACGAGGTTCCGGGTGGACGTCAGAGGAGGAGGCTAGTTAAAGAGTTCGCTCTTCAGAAGATGGCCGATGCATTCCGGAACTTCAAGAAAAATTTAACCCGTGACTATGTCAACAAGGGCAAGACTCCGGATTTCAATGGACAACATGAGAAACTGAAAGATGATTGGCCAGAATTTGTGAGGCAAAAGCAATCGGACCATTTCAAGGAAATATCGAAAAAAAATAAGGATAATGCGGGTAAGAAAAAGTACCATCATGTTATGGGGCCAGGAGGATACCGCATTGCGGACCCTAGGTGGCAGAAGATGGAGGAGGACCTGATGGTGCGAGGAATCCCTCTAGGTACAGAGGGATGGGACCCAAGGGCCAAAAGCTGGTGGTACGGGCATGGGGGGTCGCTAGACCCGGAGACAGGGGAGTGTGTTCACCGGCATCGACACTTTGCTCCGACTAAAGCCCTTATTGACGCAATGACCCAAGCTCAAGCGGGCTTGATCAAGTTCAACAGAGAGAAAGACGCACTGAGTTTAGCCCTCGGGAATGATGAACACGGAGGACGTGTACGAGGCAAAGGCAAAGTTCCGTGGAAAGTAGGGTTTTCCCAGGACAATGACCCGTACGGTTACAGAAGCCGTAAGAGAAAGACGGACCGGGATGCAGATCTTATGACGAAGTTTGCATCGAAACTCCATGAGTTGAAGCAGACCGTGCATGTACTAATGAAAGAAAAATCAGCTGCAGGGCCGCATGAAGATCATGAAGCGGATCGCGGAAGCCAGCGGCGGAGAAGCAGCGTGGCTTCCATGGATGCCCCGCCTTGTGCTAGTGCACCGATGATCGAGATTCGTGCACCGGAGCCTCACTACCCCGTGGATGATGTAAAGGAGATGAAAGACTGTGATCTGCATTATCCCGTGGGGAACATTTCCATGAAGGTAGCTAGCGGCAGTGCTTTACCCTGTACACCTGGAGCACTCCACCACAACAACCCCATTGCATATGGCTATGCTCGTGTCACGGTGGAAGACATAGTCCAAGGGTTTGATGACCTGGAGATTGACAAACCTACACCCGAAGGGGATAACAGACTTGGAGATGTCAAGCGCCAGATCATTCTATGGAAAAAGAAGTACATAGTGTTTCCAGGCGAGGCGCCAAGGCCAGCAAGTCCACCTCCCTCCGATGGTGGTGGTGGTGGTGGTGGCGGTGGTGGTGGTCGTGGTGGTTCACCTACACCTTCTTCACGCCATTCGACGCCGTCCCCCGATCCACAACATCCGGCGGGTACGACGCCCCCCAATCCTCCTCTGGCGGGTACGACACCCCCCAATCCACCTCCGGCGGGTAAGCAGACGCCCCCCAATCCACCTCCGGCGAAGAAGCAGAAGCAGGCGGACAGCAAGGAAACCCGCTCCTGGACTATTAACCCGGACCCTTATGTACCTAAGACCACAAGGGTACCGGAGCCATCACTGAAGCCTCTCCTCCCAAGGCCTGGGGAACTTAGTGAAGCTGACCTCACATTGGCCGCGGCTGCTAATTATGAGAAATGGAAGGCGGATATGAAGGCGAAAAAACAGCCTGAGCCCAAGCAAGTATTCACTGAGAAGCAAAAGAAGTGGGCTAAGGATTTTTTGACGACACCGTCCCAAGCCGAGCTGAATATGCCTGACAACTATGGACATGAACTTCGTAAGCAAGCAAGAATGTTGAAGGAGGAAGAAAGTCGTAAAAAAAGCGGGAAACAAGTTGACCAGCTCGGGATGCAGAACCAACAATCGATCCCCCCGCTCATAGTGAAAGCCGGTCCGGAAGAGGACCCCGAGATCATAGCAGCTGCGGCAGCACTTGGATTGACTGTAGCGGGTGCCATGCAACAAGCGTCCGAGATGGGTTTGACTCTTCGTGCCTGCTTAGGCCTTGAGGATGCGCCTGTAGGTGAGATAGCATTCAAATATGTGCGGAAGGGGCCTCTCGTCGAGCCTGAGCAGGAAAATAGTCTACCACAACAAATGCGAAAGCTGCTACGTTGGTACAAGCAATTCATAACATATGCCGACAAAGAATATGTTTATGCGGATGTTACACATGAGCATCACATCAAACAGTACTCCGTAGAAATTCATATGAGTGAATTGTTCCAGCTGTTCAATCTGCGCGCCCACGACAAATCTATGCTGAGTTGCTACGTTCTGTAAGTGATTTATTTCTACCTCATCTCGTTCTTCATTATTGCCTGCACTATATATATATATATATTGTCCTAACTATATTGTTTGGTACGCTATTATGCAGAATGAAGATTTGGGAATGCAATATAAGAAACATCCATGATGTTGGGTTCATTGACCCACATATCGTTAATGGACATGTGTTAAAATATCACCCCAACGACGTGGAGAAAGACCTGTACAACTTTCTTACAAAGCATCAACTCAAAAGTCATATTCTATTTCCTTACCATTTTGGGTGAGTGTTTTCTCTCTTGTGCCCATTCTCTTTTGTTTACTCCATGCATGGTATGTCTAATCGATGAGTTATGCATGACTGTGCATGTAACGTGTCCGCAGGTTCCACTGGATTCTGCTAAATATTGAACTTCACACCTCCACAGTTCTAATCAGCGACTCTAAGGATTCGGATCCAAAGCATTGGGCCGACATGAGAAAAATGCTGAAAAAGTAATTATTTTCAATCATTTGAGCTCTATATCGATCGGTCTCTTTCGTTCATTTCCTAATATGAACTAACTAATATAACTCCCTTATTCATTTGATTTTCTTTGCCCTGTAGGGTTTGGAGACGGTTCTCAGAAGAAATTGTCGGTGAATTCAAACATGAGCTAGATTTCAGAAAGTTAGTTAATGTGGATCAGCAGCCACCGGCAACCGATCTATGTGGATACTATGTTTGTGAGAACATCCGGAGAGAAACCACTGAGCGGAAGGAATCAGCTAGCGTGCGGAACGCGAGGGATAACTTGCGGAGGAGGCTTAGTCCAGAAGCTCGCTTCCGACCAATTCAAGAAGAATTAGCAGGATTTTTAATGAGGGAAGTCATCGATCCTAAAGGACAACACTATACCGAGGACGAAGAAATTTATATGCATACCCGAGATTGAAACTGCTTGTTCGAAGTTGTATATGGTCATCCATTGTAATTGTATGGAAACTTGTTCAAAGTTGTATATATATATTATATATTCCTCTTGAATTCTTGTTGTTTGAAATTTCATATGCATGTATATATATAGTAGCGTAGAATATGTGTACTGAAACTTCATCAAAAATAAAATAAAACACAAAATAAAATATAAAACAAATAAAACAATACAAATTAAAAAGAAACAAGGTTTAGGGGGGCTAAAACCCTAAACCTGTGGAGGAGGCCTTTAGTCCCGGCTGGCCACGAGAGCCGGGACTAAAGGTCCTCGGCCCCGACGAACCACGCGCGCCCACGTGGAGGGCCTTTAGTCCCGGTCAGCCACAAGAACCGG
>NC_057797.1:14736509-14739664 GCF_018294505.1 Triticum aestivum
GGTGGGGCTTTAGTCGCGACCCTTTAGTCCCGGTTGCACAGCCGGGGCTAAAGGCTGTTGCGAACCGGGACTAGAGGGCTTTTTTCTACCAGTGAATATATGGAAATACCGTGGAACAACTGCACAAATACCATAGAACAATTGTACATATGTATTTTGTATTAAATTAATATATGAAAATACCGTAGAACAATTCTGATATGGTTCTGGGCTTCAGAAAAAACACAGGGTGAGTGGTGAAGAAGCAAACTGTACATAATAGTGCAGCTGTGCAGGTCCATCCCCCGAGATATGCCTTAAACCGCGGTCCCCAACAAGCAGCTGCAGATTAACAGAAGCGGGTCAATACCTACCCATGGTAACATGATGCTCGTCAGGTGATTGAAGCAATTGACGGCCACACGTCACCCATTGTGAATCCTGCCATGGTATAAATATAATGCACCTTGGACGATTGGTGTCAAGGCCCATCCTCCAACGCCTCAGGTTCCTAATTAAGCAAGAGACCACAAAATAAGCAGTGAGCCCTCTTCGTCGTTGCGTGAACATGATTTTGAATGCATCAATGTGAAAATAGTTCAATTAGTTTGTAATGTACCAGATCAGACTGGCAGCCAGCTGATGATACGTTGCTGCCACGTGGTGAGTCCGGTAGCTCATCAACGGAACCTGACTCGTCTCTGCATGTCAACTCATATGCCATCTCCAGCTTGCCAACAATGTCTGATATGGTCGGCCGGTCCTTGCTGCTCAACTTCACGCAATGTCGTGCAGTCCGCGCCACATGCTTCAGCGCTTGCAGCTCCCACGGCGTCGGCTCCGGTGATGGTCGCCTGTCCAACATCTCCCCAAGATTACCAGCCTCGATGAGGGTGATTGCGAAGTTTGGCAAATGAGTAACAGTTCCCTTCTCCTCTATGAAAACTGCCCTTTTCCCAGTCAGAACCTCGAACATCACCACGCCTAGGCTGTACACGTCGGCCGCCGGTTTCGGAAGGAATGTATCATGGTACTCAGGGTCAACGTATCCTAATGTTCCTACAGCCTCGCACTCCACCCCCTCCTCCTCCCTCGTCACGTCCGAGGCGACCGACGAGCCAAAGTCTGCTACACGCGGCACCCAACTCGCGTCGAAAACGATATTACTTGAATTGATGTCCCGGTGGATGATTGGCGGGTGGGCATGACAGTGCAGGTACTCAATGGCGCGCGACACACCAAGGAGCACATCCATGCGCAGCTTCCAGGACACCGTCACTGGCGACAGCATGGAGGAGCCCTGATCAGAACCCAGGAGGTCGTGGAGCGTGCCATTCTCCATGTACTCATAGACAATGATCAGCCTCTCCGGCTCTTCAGGCTCTTCTGGCTCCTTTCTCCACCTGGTCAGTAAGCCCTTTTTTATCTTTTGCCGGGTGGTTAGCGGGCACTTGTCCTTGCTCACAATCACACATGATCCAAGGAGGCGGATGATGTGTTTGTGTTGGAGCCGTGATAGGATGTGGAGCTCTGTGCTAAAGTCCTCTCTCCAGTACTCATCGTTTTTTATGTGCTTAATGGCCACCTCTCGCCCATCGTCAAGCCTGCCCTTGTACACCATTCCACTGCTGCCCCGAGCGATCACTGTGTCGAAGTTATTAGTGGCGGCCACGATCTCCGCCCACGTGAATTGCTGGGTTCCATGCGGTAGTACCTCCTGAGCAACCTCTGTAGACTCCTGAAAAAGAGACCACAAATGAGTTTTTCCTTTTGCGAATAGAAATGAGTTGTGACAGCTAGGGTTCATCACGGAACACACATATCAATTTCTGCATCTTCTGCGCGATCAATTTGTGTTGATGTTGTACATACCTGCGGTTGTGGAAGCGGAGAGGGGTCAACTCTGCTGGAGTCCTCTGGTACAAGGACATTGTAGATTCGTCCAAGGCGGCGTGTCATGCCGATATGGCTGATCACGGGGAAGAGGATGAGGTAGGAGTCAATCCTACTATGCACGTCCCGAAACCTTTCGGCCTGCCTCCCTGCCATGACCAATTGGTACGCTGCGTTCCTGCCTTGGCAGGACACAACGAGCTCGTGGGCCTCCCGAAGTGTATCGCCCAGCTCGGCCAGCGGCTGAACCGCCTCCGGTTCCTGCACATGTGGCAGCAGCTGCGCGATCATAAGAACCCGACGAGCAAGCTGCTCACACTCGGACCTGTTCTGCCGAGCCATTCGTGCAGCCTGCACAATCATAGAGATGAGCCCCCCGATATCTACGCCGACCAGCTGCGCCACCGTCGCCGCCTGACCCAGCCCAGTCAACAGTGCCATGACCACCACGTCCTACGCACGAGGGCAAGACTCAGAATGATGGCGTGGTTGCCTTTGATTAAGCAATAAGATAGTACATCATAACGAGAGTGATTTTTTGCACCCACGCACAATGCACCTCCGGTGCACCCAGGATCAAAAACATAGTAAAACATTTCAAATAAAAAAACCCGAAAACTTTGTGGATGTGATTATGATCAAATGTCTTAGGTGCTTGCAAAATTCGATGGCAAAATAACAACGGAGGAAATCTTTACAAAAAAATAAAGTTTGTGGTGAAAACATGTGAACAGTAACATGGGATTTCGTTTTTTATGAAAAATCTTTTGATGTTTTTTGTTGACCAAACTTTGCAAGCTTCTAAAACATTTGTTCACAGTCACATCCACCAATTTTCAGATTTTTCTTCTAATTTACTGGTCACTGCGTGGGTGCACCAAAGGTGGGTGATGCAGCCACTACTTTCCCTATAGAGAGTTTCCACGTTAAAACCGTGTTGTTGATGTGGTTTGCGGTGGTGATGTCTTCAGCTGGGATACTCCCCGGAAGGTGAATATCAACGCGCTTGAGTTCGTTGACCGCTTATCATGAACTCTTGGAGATCCCTCCCTCGCGTTGCCCCTGCCCAGGGCGACTCGGGGGCTCCCAACCCTAGCGCGCCGCCACCTCCCTCTTCCTTCTTCTCCTCGCGCCGCCGCCGAAGGACGCCGTTGGGCGAAGCCCGCTACAGATGGAAGCGGCGGGAGGTCTTCTCGCGGCTCCCCTGTGTCTGCGGGCGGCGGATCTGGGTGGCGGCCGGCGGTGTCCCGGAGTGCGCGCGGTTGGGCGCGTGGCTGCGGGCC
>NC_057797.1:14739968-14762871 GCF_018294505.1 Triticum aestivum
CACGGCGGCGGGCCGCGGCTGGCGGTGGTGGGCGGCGGCTCCCTCCCTCCGCCGTCTCTGACTCCTCACCCCTCGGCTTTCGCTCCGATCTGGCTGGATGGGTGCCGGATCCAGCTTTCCTGGTGGCTGGCGGGGCCCATTGCGGGCTGGATTGTGGGAGGTCGGGGGTCTCCAGCTCAAGATGGGGCCTTTCCGTCCTTTCAGCGTTGGGGTGATGCTCGAGGGTGGGTGCTTGGGGACGGTTGGATGCGCGGGTGCGTGCCAGCGGCTCCGACGCCTGGAGCTCGCCGGGCGGCGCGGGTTGGGCAGTGGCCGGGGCGGCTGCTGCTCTGGCCGTGGATGGCTCCACGGTGCCTTGGCAAGTCGGCCGCGGCGGCGGCTGGCTTATACCGGCGTCGGCTCGTCTGTAGGCGGCTTGTGACAGCCATTGATCTATCTCCTCGTCGTCCGGGTGCTATTTCCGTTGAAGGATGACCCTCGCCGTGCTGCAGCTCATCACTAGTCTCGCGCTCGGGCAGCAGGACCGAGCTCGTCTCGCGCCCGGCAGCAGGATTGTGCTCGTCTCACGCCCGGCAGCAGGACCGCGCTCGTCTCGCGCCCGGTAGCAGGACCTAGCTCGTCTAGCGCCCGGTGCTGCAGGACGAATCGATGGAGGCTTGCCCTGGTTCCGATCGTCTCTTCAGTTGGGGTAGCGGCGGGTGTCGGGTGAGGTAGTATCTAGGTCTCGGATGCCGGGGCGGCAGCCTTGGTGGTGGTTGCGCAGTACTCTTGGGCAGAGCCTGTTGCTTGGTGTTGCCCGGTGGCCATGGCCGTGTGGGCAGCGTGGTTGTCGGGGTGCGGCGTTCGTTGGCGGTGAGTATTGTCCGGGGTGAAAACCTGCTCTGTCTTTGGACGGACCGGCGATGGCGTAGCTCGTTCCCTTCCTGAAGGCGTAGTCGCGGCTCTCATTGTCTTCGTGTGGCTCCTCGGGAAACTTTGATCCTCGGATCGGGCGGTGGCGGCGCTCCGTTGTCGTAACCTTTCTGAAGGCACCGTCTTGGAGCCCACGGCTCGTCGTATGCGGCTTCATCTCTTCGCGGTGGCGTGTTCACTTGTGGAGCCCCCGGTTGCTCTTGTAGTGCTAGGGGTCGTGTTGCTGCGCTCAGCGCCTTTGTATCCCGCCTTGGGGGTGTGTGTGTGTGTGTTGGGGTGGAGTGCGTCTGTACTGGAATGTTGTTGATCTTTGCTTTATATATAAAGCGGGGCGAAAGCCTTTTTCGGTTATCATGAACTCTTAAAAACCACAAAGATGTCTTTTTCACTATGGTTGCATGTCAATTAAATGGAACCGAGTGAACCCATTTTAGTCTAAAAACACGATTTATGTTTGGAATAATCACGACATGTAAACCAACTATTATAGGAGTCCCTAATCCTTCACAAGTAGAAGTAGTTGACTGATAATCTGTACTATTAAAGGGGGATCGAACGTGGTGATGGTTCGACCACCTCTTCGATCCCCCGCATCGTTCGGTCATCCCCTCGCAAGATTTCCTCGTGAAAAAAATATTAGCCACAACCCCTCGCTCCCGATCCCCTCACCCTCGTGATGCCCACCCACGATCTCCCCTCTTCGCTCCCAACCCACCCGATCGCAGGGAGTCTATGAAGCAGTTTCGTCCTCCACCCCATCAGCCACCGCCCGTCCCTTCTTTTCCCACTTCCCTCGTCCCATCTTCTCGCAGCTCTCCTGAATCCTGATGGCTGCCGCCTCTCACCACCGCCACCATCTCCCGTACAAATCTTCGGCTCCATCCCCCGCGTCCTCGCCTCTGTCGACTTCTCCTCCTTTGCGACATGTACGACGGTCGACCGGCTGACCATTTCCTTCTCGCTGCCGGTGGCCGCCGTCCTATAGCTCCGGCCGTGGAGCGCCCTCTCCATGCCGCTGCTCAGAGGCGCGGTGATGCTATGCATGGCCATGTCGGTTATGGTGCTCACCCAGATGGTCTTCCTCGGGACGGTTAGCGCCGTGGCGAAGATGAGACGAGGCGGCGGCGGCCGGCCATTTTGCCGTGAGACAAAGAGGCTGGCGGGTCCATGACCTGCTTCCCCATGGTGCTCGTCCAGATCCCGATAATGAGAGGTATGTACACACGCATGGCTTTCTTAGTTAACATAGGTTGTTTAGGCTAAAGACGATAGGTCAGACGACCTCAAGTGTTGAGAGATTCAGAGAGATCAAGATAGCTAAACTATGAAGAGGTGGTAGTAGTTAAGAATTTAGGATGGCACAATTAATCTCATGTCACGCCTACGCCCGCTGCCGCGAGTTCGTGGCCATCTTCGACGTCCGGCGCCGGAGTTCCTCGCCGACACTGTGCTCCTCCTCCTCCGCAACCCAGGCCACACGCTTGTGCAGGCGTGCTGGGAGTCCAGTGCGTTCAGCTTCTATCCAATTGCATATATGCATCGCTCGAAGGGTGGTTGCTAATTGTAGAAGCTGCTGCTATAATTGTATGGAGTGAACGCAGACGAGTGTCTGCTGACGAGGGCGCAGGAGATGTCCATGGACTACCATTTCACTGTGGAGCATCAAGCAGCGTCCTCACTCTGCTACTTCTTCGGATACAACTGCAGCCTCACATGTGCTTGTTGATCCCTAATTTTGGGTCTTGGAATTTAATTATGCTTGGTTTGTCTGAAACTACAGGTGTTTGTTGTCACATAAATGAGCCGGACTGAAGACAACATGCAGTTAACCATGAGTCAGACTGAAGACAACGTGCAGTTAATTGAAGGAGCTAGGTCCAAGTCATTTGTGCCTGTGTCACGTGCCGCATCATGTGTTGGCTGCGCCTAGCTAGAGAGGAAGGCATAGCCTTTGTAAAGAGAGGTCAGCAGAGTGTGCAGGGAGGCATGTTTAGAACTGAATTTAATTCATCTCCCAACTTTACCCTTTGCTCTGTCTTTTGAATCCCGGTATCCAATCCATGGATCTAAACTATTTGGTGTGTCACCATTAGTGAGGATTGTTACAGTGTTGTGCTTGGTGTTGGGCCGGGTCTCGCAAACGCAGGCATGGACAGATAAAAGATCGACGATGTAAGCTGTCAATCCATTTGTTTGGTCCTGTACTCTTCTCCCAAAGTTGGTTCTTTTCTTCATATTTGTTTTCCTCTTGCATATTTGACCAACTGCAAATGGGAGGAATTTTCTTAGATGTTCTCATTTTTTCTCCCAAAGTTTGTGCTTTTTGTTGCTATGTCTGGATTTGGAGCCTGTTTCTTGAAGCCCCCGTAGGAAGTGATAATATTCGTAGGTGATGGAAAGAAGCCATGTTGTGTACATGGTTTAAATTATGAAATACTTCCTCTGTAAAGAAATACAAGAGCGTTTAGCTAACTACTTTTGTGATCTAAACACTCTTATATTTCTTTACAGAGGGAGTAGTTTCATTAAATCTAATACATGAAATGTTGTTCGGTTCAGGTTACTCCAAGAATTTTTTGAGTATGACATAACATTGTGGTTCTGCATTTCTTGAGGATATTTGTATGTTTCTTAATGACCGCTTTCGTGATTTACTGATGGATGGAAGGTAGATAGATAATTAGCTGCAATGTAGATATGATGATGGATGTCCAGCTATAATTCTATAATTGGACATGGCTAATGGAAGAGAAAGTAGGATGTACTTCATACTTGAGGTAGAATAATGAACAGTTACCTATAGTCTCTCAAAAGTCTTGATCAGTAAGTGGATGTCATGTAAGATTTCAACCAAGTTATTAGATAAAGGTTGCCTCTTGTCGTAATGCCGTTCTATGTGTAATGTGTCTAAAAGTTACTTTTACAATTATTCAACCCACTTGCTTGTCTTTTAAACTGTTTTTATTCGTGTTCCCTTGTATTTTTTGATATATAAGAATTGTTGCATGACATGCTTGTCGAGCGCCTGCAGTTGTACCAGCGTATTGTTGCATTAGTTGTTTCTCTGATCAGCAGTATTCAAAAAATTTTTGCAACAAGTAATTGAATTGTTTAAATGTGTTTTTTTGTTATTGAATTGAACTTCTGGTCATGCTCTTACTTGAGTTGATTCACATGCGTGTGTGTTTTGTTGGTCTTTTTACAACATTGGGGGAGCGTAAACACGAAACATCATGTGTAGCACATAGCACTCTACCTGCACTGGGCGGTGGAGCCTAGGGCCACGACCGTGGCCGATGTGCTACTGGAGAACGTCACGAGCTTGGAGATGGCCAACGTGAACGGCCAATGGGTATGTAATTGTTTTCTATTCTTTTTCCCTGAATTTGTACTCTCTTTTTGGGACTTCTGTAATGTTGTGGGATTTGTATTCTTTTCCCTCAAGGTGATGAATCAGAGAATCGAGGGACTTAATTATTCGGTGAGGCCAGCAGGGTATCATATTACCTGCATTTCCTCTTCAGTATGCTAACCACAGATCTCCAGAGTCCTGGATGCTTCTTTCTCGGCCAGTTTAAATAGGTAATTATTTTTACCAGGTGGTACACATTTTTTCTCTCAATGTGCGCTCTCACAATCATATACTTTTTCTGTTCTTGAAAGTGATTTGTTGATGGTATAGGATATCAGTCAAACAATGTCTTCTCATCAAGGAGTGGGCTGTGTTCTCCTTATAGAGCATGATTTATTATGGGAGGCATTTGCTTGGCGGTAGGCCATGCTTGGCAGGGTCGCATCCTCTCGGTCTTCGGCGCTTCTGTAGGAACAGAGCACCAGTGTGGTCGAGCCACATAAAACACCAGCGAGCGACAACAACGCACCACTCCATAATTTATTTTTGCTCCTGTTTCGATAAATTTCAAATTGGAGACCTGCATGTGTATATAACTATATATATACTTGGCCACATTGGAATTCAAGCTGCTATTCTTCATAGCATTAAACACGTTGAATTTTATAGTTCATAATTCACAGGAATATTGATAGAAGAATTCTACAAATTTGTTTATGACTTTATGATTATGTTCTTACTACAAGTCTATTGTTTAATTTTTACCTTGCAAACTGTGTAGGCAAAAAAATTCGCTTATTTAAGAGCTGAGAGAATGGTGTCAAAATGTGGCTGATTACCTTTTAAGCGTTTTACAGGATTCAACGATATATGTGTATATTTCCATGTCTACTTGATTCTTCTACACAAAATATGGATCCAGATGGTTAGGAATGTTAAATATGTGCTCATATACGATGTCTGGATTGAGCAATCTATTTACTGACGGCCAATTTTTAATGATGTCTTATAAAGTTGTGAAATTCTGCGAGGAAAAGCTTGTGAGTGGAATTATGAGTATGGTGCTTGTGATATTTCCTCCATAGCACTTTTGCAATCAATCATTCCTCTATTCTTATGGGTATAAATTCTCCCCTAAATCCTAAATACGGAAAAATTAGGTTCCATACATATGTGTGTTACAATCTATTTCTTTCATATTTTTCAGTTGTTCCGTTGTATACATGCACTTTGGAAGGCAGATGTTAATGTTGGTTGGTTGCCCGAGAAGTCCAAAAGCCTAAATCTTGACTTGTATGGAGCATGGTCCTTTGCTTCAAGTTTGTGATAGACTGTATAACATTGACCGTGGAATCATTCCATCAGAATGAGACAAGAGCACTGTTACAGGGTTCGAGGGTTTGACAGTGTGGAAATATATTGCTTTAGCGGTTCAAACATAATGTTTCTTTTTAGTCTTGATCGTACCTATAACATGATACAAACCATTATTCAGAAAGCCCGTGCGACCGATGACTAGAGCTGCATTTTGAATATTGTACTGTATAATTGAAGTACCATCACATTTTAGTGTGTGGAATGTGCCTGTGTGACAATCATGATAGAAGCTATACAAAGTTTGTCTTGAATTTGATTGCATAGCATTAGATATCGCCGTAAATTTCCATCTCTCGCTAGACATTTGGTTGCCCTCTTCATTATCTTTATTAGGGATGGCTAACCGGGGTTGGACAAGAAACTTAATACTATTCTGCAAGGTGGATGATGGGGAAGATAACACGGAGGATAAATGGTCGTGAAAGGAAGTAGAGTGTTGCGTCGAGAAGAGGGGGCGAGAGACTAACGGTGAGATGCATTTATCTACCACTTTAGAACCATGAGATATCATCACATGTGAATAATTTGTGACTGATGTCACGTGACACTTTTCTTTGCACACATATTTTGTTAGCCCGTGGCAACGCACGGGCACTATACTAGTATATATACATGCAGTATCCCCTAAACGATTGAGAAAAAACAAAAAGAAAGTAACCGGAGCGACACACTCCCCCGGCCATCAATCCGGCTTCGGATCCCAGCGAGGGGGCTATGTTGAAACCACGTTGTTGTTGCGGTTTGCTGGGATGAAGACTTCCGGGAAACTGCCCGGAAGAAGGTGAAGGGGACGCGCTTAAGTTTGATGACCGTTTATCATGAACTCATAGAAACCACAAAGAATCTCCTTTTCGCTGTGGTTGCATTTCAAATGAAATGGAACCGGGGGAGCCTATTTTTGTTTTCTAAAAAAACACTTTAAACATTGGGATGACACCCGGCGGGGAGTCAATCAAGCTGTTCCCGGCTAGATGATCTAAAAAAATTGAAGCATTAAGCAAGATGACTAACCTGGAGGAAGATCGAAGGAGATCAATCGAGGTGTTTGCTCTTTGGGGGTGTGGATCGCGTCCAGCATCAGCAACCTAGCTTCAGATCCGGCTGGAGAGCAGGTATAGGCGCCTCGTATGTCTAAGCAAGCAACATTGTGACCTGACCCTCGACAATAAAACACGCTGTAGTCGACACCTCGTCAATAAGAAAAGGGGTCTATCGGAGGGGAGGACGCATGCGATGCCGACATCTCGCCAATCAGGCAAGCTCTAGTAAAATACGGTTGAAGGCACGAAAAAGAGAGGCGACCATCTGAATCGGCCAGTGTAATATAATACTCACCTCCACCAAACGTAGTGTGTGATGTCAAGGGTTCTAATCCTCTTAGATCCAATACTACCGCCACCTACTACAGAGAGAATCATCGAATTATCACTGGCTAACGATTTCACGAATCTGTCTTTGATGAAGAGAAACGCACAAGGTTCATATAGTAACTCAGTTAACAATATTCTTTTGTTTGTTATTACCATAAACCGGGAGTCGCTCCTGATCTTATATAACCATAAAAAAAAGATAAGAGAGATAGAGAAAGAAGCGAGATTACTAGCACTAATTAACCTGGAGAAAGATGGAACGAGATGATGGCGTTGTTCCTCTTCGGTTATTTGGATCCCATCCAGCAGTGGCGACCGTCGGCCAGCCAGGTAAACAGTATAGGTCTCGTTGATTGTACCAGAGAAATAAACAAAAAAATTATACTGGTAAACAGATAACGTTAGATGACAAACAAATGACGTTAGAATAGATGACTCCAATCGAGGAACATATAAAATTGGCTGTGTTGGAGGACCCCATGTGATTGTCGGCATCTCTCGCCAATAAGGCCATCGCTAATTAAATATACAGTTCATACTTCATAGCAGCCAGAAAAAATAACAAAAACAAGTCTCAATCAGCCTTTGGCGTCTATCTCTTGTGTAGACTTTCTGCAGTAGGTGGCGTCTATCTCCTTTGTATGCTCCGTCAACTGAAATAGCGCGTAAGAACATCAAAGGGTCCTAATTTTTCCTCTTTAGCAATACTCTCGTACTGTAGAAAAGATCATATAATTAATGATTAAAGACTGCTAGGTTCTGTGGAGGATTTGATGTAGGAGAAGGGGAATTTGGGGAAAGATGATGAACAGTAGAGCGAGGAGGAGGGGAACAGAGAAGGGATAGGTTCACTAGATTACAATGCCGTGCCAGCACCGCTCACTCTCTCAGCCTCAGTACCCTTTCAAAGCTCCCATGTTGCTGCACCGAAATCCTTGTTGGGCTTTCTTTTTCTCTTGGGCCTGGACGAGCCGGTTTGAGCTGCAACTGTTGCAAGCTCAAGATGCAGTGTCTCATGTTCTTCAGTTATGTGCGGTGAAAGTGGAGCCTGAGACCTCGGACATGCCACTGGAAGTTCGCCAGCTTTTAATGGAGAATCGCCACCCATTACCTATCAGAGATGTGCTTCTCGATGATCCGATTGGGCAGCATGGTTTACAAGCTTGCATTTGAGGGCGGGATACCACAAGATTTCTTTCCATGTTGGTGCCGGAGAAACAAGTCAAAAGCAGGCCCAACTGCCGACAACAATCCATAGGCACATCAGACCTCTAAACTGCAGCGACATACTCCCTCCGTCCCAGAATAAGAGTCTCAACGTTAGTACACGGGAGCAGGAGTATATAGCTGGATATCATCATTTGTTTTTCTCAATAAACTGCTTGCACGGAGAGGAAAGAAAGACCTTACAACCATTCTCCAATCTCAGCACCATCGGCCCCCAGCCACGACTTCGATCCATGGAACATTTCACATCTGAAACCATGCTGCATCAATCACTGTTACCCCGTTAACAGCATAGTAATCCATCGTTCTTTTCCAGGCTAGTTCAACATCAAAAGTGCCAGCGTTATACTACAGATCTAAATCAAGTTTAATCTAACATTCTACTACCTCATTTCCGGTTTATAAGGCTTGCACGCATACCTAGATATATAATTTGACCAACATAAGATGAGTTGTATAGTCCAAAAACTATACCACTAGAAAGTAACCGATCCGAAGTTTCTAATGATATATTTTTCGTGATATATAACTTGCTTTACGTTGGTTTTTTTGTAAACCTAGAGATACGCGCAAGCCTCATAAACCGAAAAGGAGCTGGATTTAGAGAAAATAAAACGAGATAACACAGATATTGGACGGAGCCTCCTACTCTATGAATGGCTTTGAAAGAGAAGCTAAACATACAAAGTGGACCTGTTGTTACGCAACTCCAGGCTAAAAACCAAAGTAATTTCAAAGTAAAAAAAGGCTAGAAACTATGTAGAGTGGTGACCATTAGCCGCATGTTGTGTTCCTTTCCTATGTAACCGCTTAGAAGAACAAAGCAGGGTGGGTGGTGAAGAAGCAAAATGAAACTACAGTGGGATTTCAACCCAAGCTCTGTCCCAAACCGCCCGCGCAAACAAGCGCGTGCAGATTACGAAAAGCGACCATTGCATACGTGCAGTAGTAACAGGATTCTCATCGGGTTACTGAAGCACTTCACAGCCACCCGCCAGCCCGTCGTGAAGCCTGCCGCCTGCCCCGGTCAGTGCAATGCTCCGTTGGAGAGGACGCCTTCAAAGATGGGTGTCAACGCCCTCCTCCAACACCTCAGATTCCTAATTAAGGAAGAGACCGTAAAATGAGTAGTGAGCCCTCCTCATCAATGTACAAACAAGATTGAATTCGCTAATGTCAAGAGAGTTCAGTGAGTTTGTAGCGTACCAGATTGGAATTTTAGCTTGCCGACGAGATGCCGCTGACACGTGGTGAGTTTGGTAACTCGTCAACTGAACCTGGCTCGTCTCTGCAGATCAACTCGTACGCCATCTCGAGGTTTGCCACGATGTCTGACATGGCTGGTCGGTCCTTCCCGTCCAACTTCACACAACATCGTGCAGTATGTGCTACCTGCTCCAGCGCCTTGAGCTGCCCTGCCGTTGGCTCCGGCACCGGACGCCTGTCTAGCAACTCCTCAAATTTACCTGCCTCGATTATTGGCACTGCGAAGGATGCCAATCCTGCTCTCATCCTATAATCCCCTTGTGATAATGCCTCTTTTCCTGTTAGAACCTCCAGCATCACCACTCCCAGGCTGTACACATCGCACGCCGGCTTCAGAAGACAATGCATGGCGTACTCAGGGGCGACGTACCCAAGTGTGCCTGCAACGCTTAGAGTCATTCCTTCCTCCTCACTCGCCATGTCCCAGACGATAGACGCGCCAAAGTCTGTCACACGTGGCACCCAACTAGCATCGAACATGATGTTAGTTGACTTGATGTCCCGGTGGATGATCGATGGGTTGGCATGACAGTGTAGGTGTTCAATGGCGCGTGATACGCAGAGTAGCACATCGGCCCGCATCTTCCAGGACATTGTCACCGGCGACAGCGAAGAGGTGCCGGCCTGATCACCGTGCAGGTGGTCGTAGAGCGTGCCATTCTCCATGTACTCGTAGACAATAAACCTCTCCAGCACTTCCGGCTCCTTTCTCCACCTAGTTAGCAGGCCCTTTTTCTTCTTTTGCGGGGTGGTTAGCAGGTGCTTGTCCATACTCACAGTAACACACGATCCAAGGAGGCGGACAATGTGTTTGTATTGGAGCCGTGATAGGATGTTGAGCTCTGTGTGGTAATCTTCTACAGCGCGCCGATGGTTATAGATGATGTGCTTGATGGCCACCTCTCGCCCATCCGAAAGCCTGCCCGTGTACACCGTAGCAAAGCCGCCGCAACCAATCTTATTATCAAGGGCGAAGTTATTGGTGGCAGCCATGATCTCCACCAACGTGAATTCCTGGGTTTCATGCAGCGGTACCTCTTGTGCCACCTCTGTAGACCCCTGAAAAAGAGACCACAAATAAACAGTGACAAATACCGTTCATGACCAACATACATATCATCAATTTCTGTAATTTGTATTGAGGTTGTACATACCTGCCGATGTGGAAGCGGAGACGGTTCAACACTGGTGGAGTCATTTGGGACAAGGACATTGTAGATCCGTTCGAGGCGGCGCGTGATGCCGATGTGGCTGATCACGGGAAACACGATGAGGTAGGAGTCGATCTTGCTCTGGACCTCCCTGAATCTTTCGGCCGTCCTGCCGGCCATGACAAACTGGTACGCCGCGCTCCTTCCCTGGCAGGACAAAACGAGCTCATGGGCGTCCCGGAGTGTATCCCCCAGCCCGGCCAGCGGCTCCGCCGCCTCTGGCTCCTGCACATGCGGCAACAGCTGCGCGATCATGAGGACCCGACGCGCGAGCTGCTCGCACTCACTCTTATTTTGCCGAGCCGTAAGCGCAGACTGCAAGATCATGGAGACGAGCCCGCCGACGTCTGCTCCGACCAGCTGCGCCACTGTCGCCGCTTGCCCTAGCCCAGTCCACAGCGCCATGGCTTGAAAGGATGGCTCCGGTTTGCTGCTCCTTGGTTGCCGTGAAACTTCTGCAGCGGAGATAGAAGAGATGAGTACAAAGACGCAAGGTCATAGCACGCACGCCGGCACACAGCAAGCGCGCCTGCAGATCACACAGCAAGTGCAAAGCATGCACGCCGGCCGGCAGCACAAATTCAAGCACACAGCACACACAGCAAGCACGCTCGCACACACGCAAACATATCTCAACTCTTCCCGCCTTCTTCCCCGCCAGGCCGCAGCGCCCTAAACTCCGGTCGCCGTCGCGCCGCTAGCCGCTGCCGCCACGACACAAAGGATGCGAGAGCAGATATGGGGGAGGCCGGGGCGAGAGAGTGAGATTGGAGGCTGACCTCTGGCGCCGTTTGACGCCGTCGTTCGCCAGCCGCCGCCACAACTCGCGCGCGACAGTGAGGAGAGGTAGCGTCCGTGCGCCGTGGTGTGTCAAGCCGTTGAACCGGCTTTGTGGTCGTGGTTTGCGGGGCGATGGTTGCTTCCTGGAAACTCCCAGGGGCACTGCTGCTCCCACGCGGGTACCGGAGACCGACCACGGTCCCGCGCCCCACCGTCCATCCACAAAGTTTCTTCCTGCCTTAGAGCATCTACGGAGTACAACCGAAAGGGGCTAATCTGGCCCTCTATAGATCCGCAAACATTGTTCGGGTCTTCATTTCAAGTCTTCAGTACCTTTTTTTGGAAACATTCGATCTGTTCATCTTAAATCATGACGGTATGACGAACACCAGAATTAACAAAAAATATATCCAGATCGGTAGACTACCTAGCGACGAGTACAAACATTGAAATGAGCCGAAGGAGCGCTGCTGTCATCGCCCCTCCCACCGGAGTCGGGCAAAATTTGTTGTAGTAAATAGTTAGGAAGTCGTCGTGTTAATGCCCCATTGAATCAACACTCAAGAACAGAAACCGCCGCCGATGAATAGTAGAGTAGATCGGAAGAATCCAAGCTGAAAACAGAAGAACGTAGACAGACGATGAACAAATCCGAGTAAATCCATCAAGGACAGATCCATCGAAGACACACATCCACACGCCCGCTGCCGGCGCTAAACGCACCACTGGCAAGGGCCTTATTCCATCTTCAGGGAGCCGCCGTCGTCTCGCCTTCCTAAGTTGGACACAAACCCTAATAAATCTCGAAGACACATCTAAAAACGAAGTCCTCTCACCGGTAAGGGCCGGGATCTGCCGCGCTCCCATGACCCTAAGGTCAACAGAGACGAGGCGGACTGACGCCGGCATCAGTGGTAGGTAGAGGAACCCTAGTTGGGGAGGAGACGGCTGCCTGAGGAGTCACGTAGGTAAGGCAAACCCAAAGCTCAAGCCTTCAGTACTTCTCCATTCGTGTCCCCTTGCTCTTTGTTTCAAAGTGTCTGGTCACATAAATATAAAAGATGCGGATGAAGAAAAAGAAAATAAAAAATTAAGAAAAATAAAGTGGTTTGGGTAAGCCTCTATGTGGCGGTTTGCCTGAACACACCTAAACACCCTTATATCTTCCTCACATATGAGTTCGATATGAGAGGTGCCCGATAACACCTAGACATATATGGATATTTGTGGTGTCCGGTTGAATTGCATTTTTTCTTACCTCTCCTGTCCAGGTATTGTCCTTATTGTCTGCCCGGATGTAAAGAGAGAAAGTGTGAGTCCGGTTATACATGCCCCTAGATCAACACGCTTTGCATATATACTGTAGAAAGATTATCTAATTCGTTAAATAATACTTACTAGAAGTAAAGGCAAAGGTTCTCATTAGTAACTCGCAAAAAAAAGGTTCTCATTAGTTGTTCAGTTTATGGCCGGGTCGTTCATAAGAAAATCTTGGTAAGATTTAAGCAGCTATTGCAATATGTCAGTGTGTTTCGGCCTACTCGCCTCAATTGATTGTAACGCCATTAACGTTCTCAATCTATCAGAATTTCCATTCTTGTAATTAAGTCACTTTTTAATTTATACCCGTTAGTGTACCTGAGTTCCATTCATTGCCCGCAAAAGAAAACTGAGGTCCATTCATGTTAATCAGTCGTTGGCAGATGGATCCGCATCTGGCTAGCTCTTTTCGCCTACCCAGGCCGGCCATGTGGTCTCGGCTCTCGAACCACTCGGTGAAGCGACAAACTCACATGCTCCCCACAAACTCAATGCTCTAAAACGCGTGTGCAAAAATTAATTGCCACTAAGATGAGGTTATGGTCGATCGAGGCATCCATAAGGTCCATCATCACAACGGGCAGAGAGCCTGTTCATCTCAACAGTATTTTAAAGCCGTGATTAGGGGATCTTTCGAGGGGTAATTAAGCTCCATCGCATGCTTCCTCTGGAGGCCTAACGTGCATTTGGTTTGAATTACTAGTTGTAAAGATTGGAGAACCGTTGAACCCTTTGGTCTCGGGCCGCTTTATATATTGATAAGTTGTCGTGGGTTACAAGTTTTGGGAGGTCCCTAGAAATCCTCCAGAGTTCATACACGAGAAGGAAAGGAGATTACAAAGAGAGAAGGAGTTGGACAGAAGAAGAGATAGATGAGTTTGAAAGATAAACGAATAACACTATCTAACTATCTAACACTGGTCACTTAAACTCTAGTTTTGTTGGGTCCAAAAGACACATGCATTACTAATCTGCAGACACAAGTTTTGATGGAGGATTCAAGTTTATCATGAGTTCGAAACAGGAGTTCATGATCCCCTGCCGTGGAACTTGTTATACGCGATAGCAAGAAACAACGATGAACAAAGAAATCAACCAACGGGGACACGAGATTTTAACGTGAAAAACCCTTGCGGGAAAAACCACGGGCGCCAGCCAGCAAGACTTCACTATATCGCGGGTGAGGTTACAAACGCCGGGGGATTTACTCAATGCAACTTATCCCTCACGGCGGCTTACAAGAGGTATTTATAATAGGTGAACCCTAGTCCAACTCGGTAACAACTCGTACCGTACCGGCGACGGGAGGCCCAAGCCTCCCGGCGACGGGCCTCGCTTCGCTCGGGCCGAAGTTGCCTTTATCTTTATTTCTTCTAGGAATTTGGATCACCACAAAAATAACAGAACTTGATCAGGAGAACCTTGCTTGGTTCTGAAGTCTGAACTGATGAACTTCGCTGCGCACCTAGGACTGGAGAAGAGAACTTATCTTTCGACACCTAGCAACGCTGTGTTCGAGGAAGATGCAAATGACAAAGCGTTCATGCAAATGCAAAACTCATACACTATCCACGAGTTTATCTTGTCCTTTTCAAAAAAAAATCTTGTCCGTTTCCACGAACTAGATCACATGCGCGGCACTTGGCACAATCCCCAATGACCCAGAACGTGCATCCAGCAAACGGTCCCGGCCGGGTTTTGTTGAGGCAACCCACATTTTCTCACTAATCTAATGCTAATCTCTTGGACTTGCATGGCACACAAGTGGTCACTACCTAGAGATCTCTGCTGGGAGATGCTTAGCAAGCAGCGCAACCTACGAGCGAGGTAGGCAGCAAGCGTACAGCCTGGTCAATTGAAGTTGTGAAGACTTGGCACATATAGAACAACCTAGAGTCTTGTTCTTATAGAGTTGTTTTTTAAGAGAAGTTAGCTTACTGACGCCGGCATCGCCGCACAGCTTCACTTTCTAATGCCACAGTTCGCCTTCTGGCTCTAGCCCCAGCATCAGTATTGCCTCTACCATCACAACCCATCAACACAAGCAGAGCACCAGCTAATGGAGGCCACGGTGCTAAGCATTGGCAAGTCCGTGCTGAATGGAGCGCTTAGCTACGCCAAATCTGCTGTGGCAGGGGAGGTGGCTTTGCAGCTCGGAGTCCAGGGTGATCAGGCTTTTATCACGGACGAGCTTGAGATGATGCAAGCTTTCCTGGAGGCTGCACATGAGGAGCGAGATGACCACAAGGTGGTCAAGACCTGGGTGAAGCAAGTCCGCGATGTTGCCTATGATGTTGATGACTCCCTCCAGGTAGATATAAGAGCGAATATATGTGGGTTAAAATTTTCGCATCCCTTAGCATGTTGCTGCAAAATCCCATTTATTTTTTCTTCTTAATTACTTGCATTTTTCGGGCATAAAAATATGGGTTAGTTGCTCCAAAATATTATGCAATATGTGGCTGCAAAGTATTCTGACATAGGAACAAACATATGTATTAGTTTTTTTTAGAATAAAATATCCTAATTAGTTGGTGATAGATCTTATCTTAACATCAACTTATGCTCTGTTAGTGACACAAATAGATAAAATGCATGGCTGGTGATAGCTCTTAGATGATAAAACTATGAAGAATGTTTTTTTTAGAAAAGGGGTATTACCCCGGCCTCTGCATCAGAAAGATGCATACGGCTCATAATTAAAAAACAAAACCAGTCACAAAAATCTCCAACATCTGAAGGTACGAAAAGAAAACAAGCTGCTCAAGCGAGCCTAATCAAGAAGCCACAACCGGCTGGCAAATAAAATAGGAGCACTACATGCCTATCCTATTACATGACCGCCATCCAAACCGGTTGAAAATACCCCGAGCTACCATCTCCGATCGGGTAGACGCAGTAGCCAAACGCCCCTGGCCTCCGTCGGAGTGAGTAACACTACAAGAAACCTGTTAATACGTGACGGTGCTAGTCCGTCACAGATGAGTGTAAAGCTGTCATGGGTGCCCATGCATGACGGACATGAGGTCCGTCATGTATATCGCGTCATAATTTGACATCGAGCCTTCCTTGACGATTCTTGACCGTCATGGATCTGCCCCAAGCCCGCCCAAGCCCAAACCATCGTGACGGAACAAGCCGTCATGGACTGATGCCACGTTGGATTTTCGATTGGCCTGTTGGGATTATGTGGCAGTCTATGTGGACACTACTTTCTGTCACAGAAATCGTCAGGAATGTAGGCCCAATTTAAACTTGGTCTAGAAAATTTCTTTCGGCCCAATTTTAACACTGTATATTTTCTAGCCAATTTTGGCCTGAAGAGAAAGTATTTTCAAATAGTTCACACAATATGTGGCCATCTGCATGTATATATTTTTTTTCAAAAAAAATCTGTGTGTATATACAACATAGCAGCTTACAAATCCTTCATGCAATGATAATTTACAGCATAGATTCACTAAATATATCACACAACAAGGTTAATAAGCAGTACAATCCAATTTACATCAACAAAACATATAAAATTTCGAGGCTGTTGTTCAGGTTGTTGTCGTCGACTCTCCTGATGGCAACTATCATGTCAAGGTGCCGATTATGATGGATAGCACTATGTAGCCCACTTCCCAATCATACCTAGCATATTTAAAAGAACATTAGATTTTTGCAGATTGATAGATAGTAGAGAAAAGAGTATTACAACAAATTTAAAACATGAATTACATGTCCACTTGGCCAACATTGACAGTACTTTTACTTATAACAGGAAACAATAATGAAACAAAGCAGTATATTTGTATAGAAGGTGACAACAGTATGAACAAGGCTTCCATGTGTATCAAACTTTCATTAGCTTGCACAACTACAAATTTAATTTATTACATGGCTTACAAATTACTTCATGGTTATTAAGGTACAAGCTAAATCATAAAACATGAACACCAGCTGAACATAATACTTGTAAAAGTGTAGATTCAGGAAATAAAAAATTATGGGATAGTAGTTCTAGTAATAACTTCCTGGCAAAAAAATTAAGAGCATAAGCTGCTATACTTTCTTTTATTTAAGTTGGCAATAAAAGATCAAAACTACACTAGGAAAAACAAATGCAACAATTGAAATTATGAAAACAAAACACTAAATAGTACTTGACTGACAAGCAACAGAGAAATATTATATATTTTGGATCTGTAATAAATATCAAGAAACTTACACAAGACCATTGCCTGTAATATCAAATTCCATATGGATACAAAACCTATTTGAAGCTGGTTCCTGGAGTTCCTTCCAGATAGCAACATTAGCCCTTGACAATAACAGCAAGACATGCTATAATGCAAATATTTAATTATAACTGAATAGAAGGAAGATGCAGATAGAACTTTTGATATATGAATAGCTGCAAGGGTGTTGGGCATCAATAACACTTTTAACATTGGTAAGTGTCAAGGATTTATCCTCAAAATGCAAATCTTGTATATGGATAAATACAACTCTGTATTCAGGCATTGACAAATCAATATCACACAAAACATATGATGGCTACTTTCACCACATAACACAGAGAAAGTTTGCATATAATTTAGAATAGAGAAGCAGTGTAAGAGCAGACGTAGTTAACAAACAATCTTACTCCTAGTCACTCGATTGAGTGAGAATAATGAAATACTTTGAGATCAAAACAGTAAACAGAATATGCCACAATGTTAATACCGTAACAAAATCATGTCTTCAAGGACTATTTAACAGAACAGGCATTGCAATATATTAATACTGTGAGACAACATCTACAAAAAATCATATGAACAAACAAGTCGACATGCAGTAAACAGGCTTTGATTGCTTACAATAGAAGATCATTTTCAACAATAACAACATCTACAAAAAATCATATGAAACAAACAAGTCGACACTGCAGTAAACATGCTTTGATTACTTACAGTAGAAGATCATTTTTAAGATTCTGGAATATGACTAAGTAGTATATAGTTGATTGAGTAAAAACCACAGGATATCCACAATCAATGGATGCATGGAGGAATGTAACAAGAGAACTTGTCTAGCCACTAACCAGGATTTCAGTAAAAAGAATCAGTCATTGTGTGATGTTCTTTTACTTTTAGAATTTGCTCTTGGACCATTTGAGAGTACAATTAAGTCTGGTACTCTGGAAAAAAATTAACAGCAACTAAGCAAACAATATAGAACTATGGAATCCAAGAAAGTTTGAACAAAACAAGTACGAACTGCATCATCCTTGACGCCAAAAAAATGACAGTCTTATCTAACAAGACGCCAAGTACGGAATTCATAATCCTTGAGACCAAAAGGAGTTATGAAATATTCACAAATGTAGGCAAAAATTCCGGGCAGTGGTATAAAACTTCTAACAGAGAGAATCAAGTCATGACAGTCTTAAGGCAGGAGCATATACTGCAATATATAATCATATATGAAACAAACAAGTCAACACTGCAGTATGCATGCTTTGATTTATGTAAGTAACAAAAAGAACTAATGCAACAGATTTATGTGGTTTTGTTGTACTGTATATGTCCATAGTATCCCAAATAGCACAGATATTTCACTAGAAATCACAGATCCTCATCACAGAAATACATTACCAATTTTGTTTGGAACTAGTGCATGTATGCAGAATGAAAAACATTGTGGAAAAGAGGGTACGAAGAGAAGCAAAGCCTCACCGGATCTTGAGGAGGAGCACGAGGAAGAGGTGTCGTGGGAGAGAGGGGTGGCGACGACAGCCTCCCCTCACTTACGGTGGCCTCCAGGGGGTTGTCGGCGAGATCCAGGAGGAGGACGTCATTGGCACATGAGCATCGCAAGATCCCATGGTCAGCTTGCGTTCGGACGTCGCCGTCCTCCCTCTACTGCTGCTCGACCCCATCCTCTTGTCCTCCTTGTTCCATCCTCCCCTGAGCGGCTGAGGATGCGGTGGCCATCATCATGGCGGTTGACGGTGGTGGCTGTCCGGATCTGAAAAAGTGGTAAGAGATGTGAGGGAATAGTGTTGCGGCAGTTGACGGTGTGCTGGTCATCATCGTGGATCGAGAGAGGAAGGGGAGTGTCGGCGGAAGGCTGTGGGAGGAGGGAGGTGAGGAGGTGAGGAGGGAGGCAAGGAGGTGAGGAAGGGGAGGACCGGCGAAGGGCTGCGGGAGGAGGAAGGCGAGGAGGTGAGGAAGGGGAGGGCGGCGAAGGGCTGCGGGAGGAGGGAGGCGAGGAAGGGGAGGGCCGGCGAAGGGCTGCGGGAGGAGGGAGACGAGGTGGTAGGTGGCGGTGATGAGGAATTAGGACGGGGCTGCCGACGAGGAAGAGAGGAGGGGCAGAGGACGAGGGTTAGGGTTAGCATTTTATATGGGTAAAGATTAGATGGGCTTTAGCGGGCTTGGGCGGGCTTGCGGGGCTATACCACACCGTCCATTACGTTTTTGAAAACGTTAATAAAAATCCGTCATGTATTAACAAATTTCTTGTAGTGTAACGACCACATACGGATCAATGCTGTGGCCCTGAAGATAACCTGCAAAAAGTGAAAGTTTGTTTTTCTGTTAAAAACCAAATCATTTCTGCAGTTCCATACTGCCCATAACAAGGCACACACTCCGACACGAATGTGTCTTGCTACATCCAAGTTAACCCCATCAAGCCATGTTCCAAGTAACATATTGATAGAGGTAGGTGGAGTAATATTAAAAGCAATATGAATCGAACGCCAAAGAATCTTAGCCAGCGGACAATCTAGAAAGAGGTGCCTTATAGTTTCGTTACAATCACAAAAGCTACACCTAGCAGAACCCATCCAATTGCGTTTTGCCAGGTTGTCTTTTGTCAAAATGACTTGTTTATGCACAAACCACATAAACACTTTGATTCACAAAGGTACCTTAACTTTCCAGACGTGCTTCGAGCAAGGAATGACACCAGTGTTTATGACATCCAGATACATGGATTTGACCGAGAACCTGCCGTCCTTAGTCAGTTTCCAAGACAATCTATCTGGCTGCTGAGACAGCTGGACATCCATCAACCTTCGTACAAGATGAAGCCATGCCTCTCAACGATGGCCTACTAGCGTCCTCCGGAAGCTAATATTGAGAGGCGTGGACTGACTAATTTCATCAGCCATAAATATGTATATGTACTCGATGCATCATGTCCTAGTTTCATGATCCGTATCATTAGTATTCCATTTAAATATCTTGAGATGAATGCAGTTTCGTCAGTATTCAGTTGGTATTTAATCCATTGATATCCTTACCTTCAGGATTTCGCTGTTCGTATTGAAAAATATTCCTGGTGGCACATTCGCACGCTGCTAGACCGGCGCCGTGTGGCCAAGGAGATGAAGGATCTGAGAGTCAAAGTGGAGGATGTGAGCCAAAGGAACGTGCGCTACCGCCTCATCAGGCGCTCTGGCTCCAATCCTACCTCCAATGATGAACATGCTATCATCAGCACCGAAGTACAACTTCAGATCGCTGAGGCTACGCGTGCTGCACTGCAGGACAAGAAAAAGGTGAATCTGGTCAAACTGATCACTCGAGATGAAAATGTTCCTAGTGCCATTGCAGTGTGGGGAGCAAGCAGTGATGTTGGGGTCGCATCCATTATTAGGGCAGCCTACAATAATCAAGATGTAAAAGCCAAATTTGAGTGCCGAGCCTGGATAAGGCTCACACATCCCTTCAATCCAAATGACTTCTTTGCAAGCTTGGTGAGGCAGTTTTATGCGGAGTCATGCAAAGACAATGTTAAAAGAACAGGGGTGCAGGTTTTGAAGCAGATGGAAGCACGTGATAATTTGGTTGATGATTTCAATCGGTTTGTGACGGACAATAGATATCTGGTTGTTATTAATGGTGTCTCTACTATAGAAGAGTGGGATTGGATCAAAACATACTTCCCGAACAACAAAGGAAGCCAAATTATTGTGTCCACTTAGACTTTTGAAGTTGCAAGTTTATGCACTGAGCAGCCTTAGATGCTATCTGAGATAGAGCAGAACTGGTCAATCGACAAGGAATTTTTTGCCTTCTATAAGAAGGTAAACATCCTCTTCCTCAAAATGAGAGAATTGTGAACATGCATAATTGCTGGATAAATTGATGCTGCGATATATATACTTGTTACATTTAATGGATAGTTCTTTTCATTTGTAAAACCAACTAGATCCATTGTAAAAAAGTATTATGTTTATGATAAGTATGCACAATTACAATCGGCTTCGACCAGGCAAAAAGTGTAAGCCATGTACATCCTTATATATTTCTCTGTTTTGGTGATGAAATTCATAGGTTTATTTTCCATATATTTTGGAACGGATGCAGTACTTCTTTCAGATGGCCACGTTGATCTGTGACTATTGTGCTCGTCAAAGTACAATTAGTTTTGTCGGCATCAAACTTCTCTACTTTGACCAAATTTACAGAGAAATATAACAAATCATATCATTTTACTCATCGTAAAAAAATTATATTTTATTTATTTGGTATTTTATATATTGATATATTTTGCTATGAAATTGGTCAAACATGGAAATGTTTGTCTTCCAGAAAAAGTTATACATCTTACATTTTAAACGGACAAAGTGGTGCAGATTGCTAGAAATATTATCATGCATTGGAAACTAGAACTTAACGCAAATATAAATGCATCTTGGAGGGAAGTATGCCCCCTAAGTGTTTCTTGGTGTTCAGGTGGACGCTGGAACCCAAGAGGAGGACAAGGCTGGATCCACCTCAACTGAACCTGAGAAGCTCACTCCTGCCTGTGCAATGGCTGCTGCTTTGGTGGAAGGTGAACTCATTGACCGAGTGGCAGCAAAAGCGAAACTTATGGACTTAATTACTCCTGTGAGTAATCCAGGTGGTGAGGTGATTGCCATTTATGGAATGGGTGGACTTGGAAAAACAACTCTTGTGAGAAGCATCTACCAACAAGAACCTGGTGGCAGGTTTCAGAGGTGCGCCTGGTTAACAGTGTCACGTTCTTTCACCGAGAAGGAATTTATGTGGGACTTACTCCAGCAATTGTTAAGCAATAATGAAGATAAAAGGGATTTTGTCTCTGGCTCTGGCTTTGGCTCTGGCTCTGGCAAGGAGCCAATTGTCAAGTTGGCGGAGATTTTACTTGAACATAAATGCCTCATCGTTTTGGACGATCTGTGGTCTGTTGGGAAATGGCAGAGGACAATGAAGCTCCTGCCGCCACCAAGAAATGATGGTTGTAACCGGATCATTGTTACCACACGAGAACTGAATATTGCTGAAAGTTGTTCTTCCAGAAAGGAGAATATATACAATCTTGAACTCCTAAATGAAACGGATGCTCGTAAGCTATTTCAAAAGAAGGTACGACCACAAACCATTGAACTAGTAAAAGTACTGGTTTCAGCTAATTTAGCTTCTCATTTTTCTGTTCAACATGTCTCTTTGCATAAAATATCTTCTAGTCACATTGTTTAACTTCTCTGTACTTAAATCATCTACGAATAATTGTGTAAATATTTATTTTTTATTCCAAGAAAGAAGCTAAACATATATTAATTATGTTGCACATTTTTTATTAAGTGACACAGGCTAAAATTAAGAATATAAAGCAGGCTCAAACACCTCACTAAACTTGCCTTATTACCTCATGGTCACGGATTGACACTGCAACGGGCGCCATAGGAATACATAAATGAAAGGACATAGGCGACGTGCTTTGTGGTACCCATCTGTATACAAACGCACTTCATCTGTATACAAACAAACTTGTCCATTCGGCGAGCTAGAACCTCCATCTGTATACAAACACACTTGTCCATGGATTAAAACTATGCCATAGGCGATAACATACCTACTCCTTCATCCCAAGTACTTATGGTTCCAGATTTTTCTGAAGTCAAACTTCTATTAATTTGATCAAGTTTGTAAATAATTATTAACATTCATAATACAGAATAAATATACTATAAACACATAATTCATAATCAGTCTGGTCGAATGAGACTATTTGGTGTTGTAGAATTTGGTATGCTTTTATACAGAGTTAGTCAAACTTGGCGAAGTTTTATTTGGTGTTGC
>NC_057797.1:14763226-14775768 GCF_018294505.1 Triticum aestivum
TATATATTAGTTCCTTGTGCATAATGCCAGGGCATGATAACCATACAAGGCCCCACCATTTTCAATGTATTTGCAAAACTAATTAGATCGAGAGCATCTACACCAACCTATCACACTTCCTCCAGCACCGCATTATCCGAAGACTCGGTTCTTCCTTCCGACCAACTCTCCTGCTGATACTTTGTCTCAGTCATCATCTTATACACAGATCTAACCATGATAGCACCCAAATTTTCCTACTGACATGCCCATAATTCCTTTTGCACAATTGGAATTTTCCGTGCCACTTCAACGTCCATTGGCAGCATATGCGCCTCTCATTTGTCGTTGAACATACCAGTTCAGAGACCAGCGGAAGGTTCTCTAAGGCGGCAAGGTAAAGTTTCTCAGCAGCCAATTGTCATCCCAAATGGTTGTCTTGCACGCATCACGAGTACTTGATTGAGCATATCCATCCCTTCACACAGGTCTCTCCAAACTTGACACGGACAAAGTGCAAGCAGTTTTGTGCCACTTCCCTTAGTTATGTGTTATGTACCACTGCTTGTAACGGCGGGCGTCTCACACGACGGTGTGTGTAAGCCACACGCCAGCACCTAGCATATATGGTTGTCCCAACCTCCGTCCACATGCCCAATGGCAACTAATCCAGGAAGAAGAGAGCTACAGAAATCCAACTATGGCATTCTCGTCTTCATTGCCCCACAACACCATGGCATAGGAGGCAGTGAGGCACTACCTCTCCTTTTGAGGAATCGGTAGGAGCATTGCCTTTTCATAACAGGACAGGTGAAATAATGTACATAGGGGTACAAATTTTGTGGGGAACGTAGGGGAGGGGTGGTGGAAGATTTGTGGCACGCATATGCGGGGCACGCACTTTTCTGGGGCGTTGTGGACCACACGATTGCCTCACAATTCAGAAATTTGTTTGGTCTTAGCATGTGTTTTAGCCCTTAATTACTGTAGATGGACTCCATGCATGGAACTTTTGGCGAAGAGCCAGAGACTGCATGCTCCACCCACCTCACCTCCCATGCTTTTTCTTTTGACTTCCAAATTCATATCTATTGTATCTTTTGAACCGAAAGTCAAATTTGGAAAGAGGGTTGTGCGTTGTGCCTGCACAAGACCACATCATGTATGTGTTGGGCTTGAAGCTGTGGATCTTCAACGATAAAGGACAATTCATTGAATTGATATATCGAGTTGATACAAACGCATTGAAAGAATGCCCGACCTCTGCATAGCATGATGCACACAGCCAATAAGTCCTAACAACCCAAAAATAAACATTGGTTTACATAAAAAAATAATACTTCAGTCCAGCCTATGGTGCCGCAGATCCAAGCCAGAGATTACACCGCCATCCATGAATGGAGAAAACCTCCCTGGCCGTAAGCTCCAGCCGTGTAGACGTCGCCATAAAAAGATCAATTTCCTCCGGCATCTGCAGGATAGACTAGGTACGGAGCCATCGCATACACGCACAAATAACCTGCACAGGGGATGAAACACATTTATTTATTATTAAAAATCACATCATTCCTGGTAAGCCTCAATGTCAAGCATAAGACAGCCGCCCCCCGAGAATATGTGCAGAAATTTGTTAATAAATACCTCTGAACCAATTGCCAAGCATGTTAAGTGCACTACGTGGGGATATAGATTTAAAGCTACTTGAACTATGTCCCAAACTGAACGAGCGAACTTACACTAAAAAAGAATAAGTGTTTCATCGACTCGTTATGTTGGCAAAAAACACATGTCTTGCTATTTTGCCAGTTTCGTCGTGCCAAATTGTCTCTAATTAAGATGACCCCTCTTTTTAGAAACCAGAGGAATATTTTCACTCATAGAGGAATTTTGAGCTTCTATATTTTTCTGTTATCAACCAAAACATCAGTACGAACCATTGCCTCATGCAAGGATTTCATTGAAAACCTGCCGTTTTGATGCAAATTCCATCGAAACTTGTCTGGTTCACCTGACAGCTGAATGGTCTCCAAACAAATGAGTAATTCATTTCATGCTACCAAGCGAGGCCCTAGAAGATCCCTATGTAAAGAAATACCATTGTTTTCTTTGCCCAAAACTTGTTTGATCGTGACAAATTTATGTCTGCCAATCCTGTACAAGCTAGTGTATTGCACCATAACTGGGGTGGCCCCCAGCCAGGTGTCTTCCCAGAATCAAACCTGAGAACCATCCCTAACCGAGAAGGTACCAAATTGGAAGAAGAATTATTTGGCCTTCATCACGCCACAAAAAAAATGTGAATCACCTTGTTTCCAATGAACTTTTCGATGGTTTTGGACCCCACATACTTTTTACAAATGGCAGTGAGAAGTTTGTAAACCCATTGAGAAGAGTGATGTTTGTAATCTCAAGATCTTGAGTCCCAAGTCCGCCTTGGCTTTTAGGTTTGCGTAAAACACTCCACCCAGCCAACCAATATTTCCTAGATTCCTTATTGTAGTACAAAAAAAACTGGATCAAAAGTAATCGATACGCTGAAGCACCCCTTGCGGTAGATGGTAAAAAGACAACATGTATATAACCATATTGCTCAAGACAGAATTAATCAATATCAATTTCTCCCCATATGAAAAGAGTTTGGCCTCCCAATTGGCTAGACATTTCTCAAGTTTCTCTTCCATGTACTTCCACTCAACGATAGTTCAATGCCGATAATATATGGGATTGCCTAGATACCGAATAGGGAACTGCATGAGCTGGCAGTTGAAATTTTCAGCATAACCAGATGTAGATTATGCGGCTTCACCAAAACAGAAAAGTTCGCTCTTATGGAAACTAATTTTGGGACCAGAGAGCTCCTCAATACACATAGAAGCTGCTTGAGATTTCTTGCTTTATCTAGGTCATGATCCATAAAAGGTATAATGTCATCTGCGTATTGTAGAATAGATAGACCTTCTACTAAATGAGGAATGACACCGCTAACCTAACTGGACACCTTAGCCCGCTGAACAAGGGTGGCTAACATATCGGCCACAATGTTAAACATAACAGAGGATAGGTGTCCCCTTGGCAAAGCCCCTTCGTAGTCTGAAAGTGGTTTCCAATATATCATGAAATTTGATGGCCACACGACCTCCAAAAGCAAAACTTTCTACCTATCAACACCATTTTAGTGAAAACCACTTCATGCATAAGTATGCGAAAGAAAGGGCCATTTGTCTTTACCATGTCTTTTCGAAGTCTATTTTGAAGATGACTCCGCTCAAATTTTTGAAGTGAAGCTCATGTATAGTTTCATGCAGCACAACAGACTCCATCTAGTATGTTGCGTCCTTGCATAAAAGTTGTTTTGTTTTACCACATGGTCAAGCACCCTGTTCAACCAATTAGTTGCAACCTTCGTAAAGATTTTAAAGCTTGCATTTACAAGGAAAATTGGTTGATATTGTTGAATATGACTAGCCTCCTTATTCAAGCTGTGGATTTAGTTAAGCTTTGCATACCGAGCTAACTTGGGTCGCTCCTTGCACTAGCCAGGGTCACTGTAGATGTGCGTCCGTTCAAGCTAGCCTTAGAATTGTTGCAAGCATAGTTGGCACTTAGCATGGCGTATCGCAGGAGACTAGAAGTGAGATGATTCCGGACTGGGCAAGATGGTGAACAACATATGTACAAGGTAAGGGCATATCCAAGGGCAGTCCTCACACCCCCCTCAAATGTCCAAGAAGAGAGTCGAGACATTGTCCAAACGATGCGCTACAGGAATCAGATACTTTGCCGTCCGCCATGGCGGACGGCAAAGGCATGGACGGCGGACGGCAAAGGCCTTTGCCGTCAGCCGCGGACGGCAAAAGGCTCCGGCAACGTGGACTACGGTAAACGGGTACTTTGCCGTCTGCCACTGTCGGCAAAGTCTTTGCCGTCCGCCGCGGACGGCAAAAAGAGAGAGGCGGACGGCAAAGACGGCTGACGGCAATAGTTGCGCCGTCAGTCCGTTAAGTGGCTAACGGAAGGCCTTTGCCGTCCGCCGCTGACGGCAAAATTTCTAGGGTCTTTGCCGTCCGCCGTATGACGTCATCTACACGTCACTACGTGGCAGATTCTTTGCCGTCGGCCACTGACGGCAAACTTTGCCGTCTGCCACTGTCGGCAAAGTCTTTGCCGTCTGCCACTGTAGGCAAACTGACCAAATTGGTCAGCTCCCAGGGAGCACAGTTTGCTGCCACGTGGCTTCTTTGCCGTCCGCGGCTGACGGCAAAAAGCCCTTTGCCGTCGGTGGCAGACGGCAAAGAGCCTGCATATTGGCTGTTTTATCTGTTTTTTATTAAATCCAACAATTTTCATCACAAATATATATGACATATATAGATATATTTCAAAAGGCCATTACAGAGCAAACATATAAGATATCCTCATCCAACCATATATATTAAATGCATAGTTTCATCATACATAACAAGTTCAACATAGAGGCATCCAACCATATATATTACAATAGTTTCATCCTACGATACATGCATAGTTCAACGATACAAAAGAAACAGAGAAAGGGATAAGGAGCACTCCATCTATGCAAGCTGTCGTCAAGTGAATGAAATCTGCAAAATGAAAAATAAGAAAGTTAGAACAAGAAGAGTAGAACAAGAAGAAGAGTAGAACAAGAAGAAGACTAGAACAAGAAGACTAGAACAAGAAGAAGACTAGAACAAGAAGAGTATGTCATTTATGAGCTAACTTACGTGAAATGGATCATATATGAGCTAACTAAGTTGGAATGGGTCGTTTATGAGCTAGCTAAGGTGAAATGGATCATTTATGAGCTAACTTAGTTGAAATGGGTCGTTTATGAGCTAACTATGGTCAAATGGATCGTTTTTTAGGTAACTAAGGTGAAATGGGTCGTTTTTTAGCTAACTCTGCTGAAATGGATCATTTATAAGCTAACTTAGTTGAAATGGATCGTTTTTTTAGCTAACTTGGTGAAATGGATCGTTTATGAGCTAAATTAGTTGAAATGGGTCATTTATGAGATAACCTAGGTAAGATGGGTCATTTTGGAGTTAACCTAGGTGAAATGGGTCATTTTAAAGCTAACGTGGGTAAAATGGATCATTTAGGAGCTAATATAGGTAAAATGGGTCATTTTTGAGCTAACTTGGATGAACTGGATCATTTATAAGCTAACCTAGGTAAAATGGGTCATTTTAGAGCTAACTTAGGTAAAATGGATCGTCTATGAGCTAACTAAGCTAATTGTGCAATTTTTGACATAAGTAAGCTAAGTACAGATCGTTTTAGAGCTAACTTAGGTAAAATGGATGGTTTTGGAGGTCAGTAAGCTTATTAAGTCATTTTGGAGGAGAAGAAGCTAAGTCTACGTCATTATGGTAAGCATTGGAGGAAATAAAGCTAAGTCTAGGTCTTTATGCATGTGTTAAGCAAAACACTAGATAAACTTACCAAGATCCAGGAGGTGTAGGAGCGGGGTGGCTCGTGTCGGTAGCTGGAGAAGGATCGTGCGATGCTTGTCTGGAGTTATGCTGCACCAAAGATCATTTCCAATGTCTTGTTAGCATGATGACACTCAAATGTTAAGACTAGCAAGTAATGTCCATTCAAATAAAACTCACCGTGGTCCCAGGAGCAATCACTGGCATCGGCGGAGCGGTCTGACCTGTCTTCTCGCACACAGACTACACATTTGGTTTTGACGACTCAGTCATACTAGTTAGTAATGAGACAAACACTACATGAATGTTTTGGCTAATCTGCAGAAGAAACTTACCACAAGGAGCTCGTACATGGCCCTTGCCTGCATGTCATTCCGTGCCCTCTCCTCCTCCAGCATCTTTGTCGTCCTCTCCTCCAACTCCCGCTGCCTCTCCGCCGCCTCCGCCAGAAGTTTCTCCGTTCTATCTCTCTCACTCTGTATAGCAGCCTGCAATACCACTCACATGACCATTTGTAATCATTGATGGAAGCGCACACAATGTAATGGAGAAAGATAACTGAGTACGTATCACTAACCTTGATGGCGAGTTGCACTGGCCGTTCACGAGGCCTTATCTCAGGAGCGGAGCTCGACTGGCGCGCCTTGATCTCCGGGAGAGTGCTAGGACAACGGATAAGTCCATCTCCAATGGCTATGGAGCCATGGTACCTCCCACCACCAGATATCATCAACAGCTCTGGATCAATGGGACCCTGGCTCGGGTTAAAGTCCTCCCCTTTCCTCGCCTTCCCCTCATCTCTATATCTCACGAGCTTGTTGTGGGAGGAGATGTTGGTGAAGTTGTTTGCATCATCGAGGTCAGACTGAGAGAAAGCCTTGACTTTCTTGTATGAGGCAGTGTGGGCCATGGCATACAGGTCATACACCTCTGGCACCTTATCCGCCTTATTGTAGCGTGCCTGAAAGAGAGAAACAATGAAAACTAGTAATTAAAGGGCTCAAGCTAGCATGATGAATGAATTGCATGAATCATGAAGCAAACCACATACCCAGTTGCGCCCGAACTGATATAAGTTGGAGCTGCCTTGATGGTGTGGCACACCTTCCATTTGGGCACGTTTGTCCTTGGCCTCCTTGTGGAGGGCTAGCCATTGTGGTGAGCACCACTCATCGACCAACACCTCCCAACAATCCATCCGATCCGCACACCATCTCGGAGGCGCCTAAGTTAGCAAATAGAAACTTGAGCGCTACGGCTAAGAATTACTAAATGAAGGAACTTAAGTAGAGAAGGCCTTAAGAATTACCTTCATGTACTGCTCCTTACTCAGGAACTTATCGCGGCACGCCGGCTTGGTCTTCTTGATACCACGCAAGGCGTAGTAGTCTCGAACAGCCTGCACCCGAGCCTCGTGCCGTAAGTTCTGGAGTAGGCGCTTGCAGACGTTCTCGATAACATGTGCCGCCTCCTCCTCGTATCCCTCCTCACACCTGTAGAATGTCTGCAATCAAATGAGACAATGTTGATTAGTACAATTAATAACTAGCTAGTTGAAGATTTTTAAATGTGTAAAGGAGAAATTACCCAGAACTTTCTGATCACCATGTCTGCCCTCGTGACACACACGACACCGTCGATAATCTCATTTGGCGGGGCCGGGGCAGCCACGTAGTGCTCCCAGCTCAATCCAAGCTCTGGAAGCCGACCCTCACCAGGCAACGTGACAAACCCCGGGAAGTTTTGCCGGCAAAGAACTCCAAGGACGGAGTTGGGCCGGCGGACACTAGGATGGTGGTCCCAACCCCTGCAGCATGACAAGGCCAACACATTAGTTATTTGAAAAAACGTGAATGCACAAGGTACAAAAATATTAAATGCACTTACGTACCTCTCCCCATCAGGGAAAACCAACCACCTCTGCTCGCGGGTCACCGGCACGGACGGGAGCCGTGTAGCACCACGCTGGTAGACGGTGCCCCCCTCCTCCTCCTCAAGATCAGTCGGCTCCCCGCCATCATCAGCATGGCCACTCGGCTCCTCGGGCTGATCCGGCCAGGTACCCCATCCGGACGTGTGCTCCTCCGGGGTCACGTGGGCCGAACTCTCGTGGGCCGAAGACCCGTGGACCGGAGGCTCGTGGACCGGAGTCCGTGTAGCCTCCTCCTCGGACGAGTCCACCCTAGCAGTCACGTGCTCGGGTGAAACGGCTGGGGGTGGCGGCGAGGAAGGCACCGTAGCAGTCACCCTACCTCCTCTCCCACGACCACGTGCCCCACCTCCTCTCTTCCTACCTCGTCCCCTGCTGGGCACCACGGTCGACGAAGAAGGGCCCGGCGGTGTGGCCATACTGTCCAGCAACGCTCGGCGGAGAGGTGCGTCTGGAATGGAAGACCTCAGGCCACGCTCCCGACCAGCGCCCACCATCTTTCAACACCTGCCATGACAAACAGTAAATGAAATTAGTACAACATAAAAAAAGACCGACATGAATAATAATATGTGTATCACTTAAGTGTATCATCATCAAGTACAACATAAAAAAATGTAATACCTGACACTACTAATAATCTCGATCAGTATCATCAATAAATGCATAATCATCATCATCACTATAATCAATGACGGGCTCATAGGGTTCATTGGCATCAACATGTGCAAGGCCACCTTGACGTAATCGGTCAAGCATTGACAGGTCATCCGCAGCAGTAACCTCTTCTTGTTCCGGCTCTTCTTGTTCCTCCTCTGGGATGATGTCGGATTCATTGTCGCTGTCTACTTCAATGTTTTGGGGTGAAGTATAGCGGTTCTTGAAACGCTTTTTGGAAAGACGTGTCTCTTGGAAGAATTCTCCTTCATATGTGTCTGGGTTAATGTGAGGTTCATAATCCTCTTCCTTTGGGGGAGAAAGTCTAGCACGTGGCGGCACTTCATAAACGACATCCCAACCTTTCAAATTTGGATTAGTTTGGCAGGCCCACGGTAGATAGAATACTTGGGTCGCCTGTTGAGCCATAATATAGACATCAGGAACATCTAAATGAGTGCTTTGGTTGATTTCAACTAGCCCTACATGTTCATGAGTCCTTCTAGTCTCCTTCGGCTGAAACCAATAACATTTGAAGACTACGACATTCGGTGGGTTTTCACCATAGAACAGAAGTTCATAAATTGCTTCAACTCTCCCATAATACTCGGTACCTCCTTCACCGATAGCAGATACACAACAATTTGTTGACTTTCGGTCCGCCATCGATAGCTCTTTGCCATAGGTACGAAAGCGATACCCGTTGATGTCGTACTTGTCAAATGAACGGACCTTATAGTCAAAACCATTAGCGACTTGTCTCAATTCGGCGTCCATAGACTCTGAATTAGCCTACAGGTTTAATATGGAAGGATTGTTGCATTATCCACAAATTAGCGAATGAAATGAAATTGTCTAATAGAAATTACCGTTTGTTTGAACCAAGAGATGAAACCGGGATAGCCACCTCCTTGCTTTGCGAGAAGCTCATACTCTTCGACGGAATCCTTTTGGATCTCCGCTCCATACGAGAATATGGTAACGTATCGACTGTATGACATATCTAGGAATAAGAGTAGTTCAAAGGAAATAGAAGTTGCGAAACAATGTACCGAGAACTTACTCGATGTACGGCCGCACTTCTATCAGGTTGTTGAAGATATACAACGAAATGGTCCGCCATTCTTCGTTATCCAAAGATACTGGATGTGAAACACTAGCTGGTGCGAGATTCCCTTTGAATAGGCTGAGGTTAGATCCACCCTTTTTAGGCTCGTCAGCATTGTACCGAGGCTTCGGATTATGCAAATGACGATTTTTGGCTTCGTAGTGCGCTGTTACGAAGTTTGCCGCCTCCTCTGTAATGAATGCCTCAGCCATCGATGCTTCAATTCTACGTTTATTTTTACATTTTTGTCGAAGCGTCTTCTGCATCCTCTCAGTTGGGTAGCACCAACGATTTTGCACGGGCCCCCCCAATCTTGCCTCGGTCGGGAGATGCAAAATCAAATGCTGCATTGGATTAAAGAAGCCCGGTGGAAAGATCTTCTCTAACTTGCAGATCAACTCCGGCGCCAACTCTTCCATTTCTTCTACCACGCCAGGCGATAGTTCTTTCGCACAAAGAACACGGAAGAAATAGCTGAGTTCTGCCAGTACTAGCCATTCATCCTCAGGGATGAAGCCACGCAACATCACCGGCATTACCCGCTCAATCCATATGTGCCAATCATGACTCTTGAGACCAAATATCTTCAGTTTATCAAGATTCGCTCCCCTCTTTAGATTCGCTGCATACCCATCGGGAAACATCAACTGCTGTTGCACCCACAAGAGAATTTCCCTCATAGCTGGCCTTCCAAGATTGAACCATGCCTTTGGCTTCGTCCAGTTCTGCTTTCCTTTCGGTTCTTTCATGTTTTGTAACGGCCTATCACATAGCGCCTCCAGATCGACTCTGGCCTTAGTATTATCCTTTGACTTCCCATCTATGCCGAACAATGTACCAAAAAGTGCCTCGGCGATATTCTTCTCAGTGTGCATCACGTCGATGTTGTGTGGGCAAAGGAGGTCTTTGAAGTAAGGCAGATCCCGTAAGCATGTTTTGTGAGTCCACGCGTGCTTAGTATTATACCCCTTGAAGTACCCTGGACGTTGTGGATCTGGCTCGAGAGCGTTTAACTGATCCAGGGTCTGTTGGCCTGTCAATGCAGGTGGTGCAGAGTTTTTGACAACTCTACCCCTGATGAAGTTCTTCTTGTCTTTCCTGAACTTATGGCGAGGATCCAGGAACTGTCTATGCATGTCGAAGCAAGAATACTTGCGACCGGCCTGAAGCCAACGAAACTCAAGAGCTCCCTTGCATGTGGGGCACGGGAACCTTCCATGCACACACCAGCCAACGAATAGCGCATACGCCGGCAAGTCATGCGTCGAGTACATGTACCAGACACGCATTATGAAGTTCCGTTTGCTAAAGGCGTCGTATGTCTTGAACCCATTATCCCAGGCTTCTTGCAATTCTTCCTTAAGCGGCTGCATGTACACATTCATATTTTTGCCCGGATAGTTGGGTCCTGGAATTATCAACGTCAGGAAAATGTTCTTTCTTTGCATAATCTGTCCGGGGGGGAGATTGAGTGGAAAGACAAATACGGGCCAACAACTATATTGGGTTGCCGTCATACCAAACACACTGAACCCATCCGTGCTGATGCCGACTCGAGGATGCCTCGGATCTGCCGCTTTGTCAGCATGTAATTCATCAAACTTTTTCCACGCAACACCATCCGATGTGTGTACCATCATCAGATTCCCATCTGCATCTAGTTCGGTTCTTTTGCCTGTTTTGTGCCATGTCATCTGTCTGGCCGTCTCTTCGACCATGAAAAGACGTTGAAGTCTTGGTACGATTGGCATATACCGAAGAACACTAACGGGGATTTTGGTCTGTGTCTTCTCACCCATACCGTTGTCTACCACAATATACCTGGAAGACTTGCAAATGGGACAATAGTTCAAGTCTGCATAGTCAAGCCTAAATAAGGCACATCCTTTCTCACAGGCATGTATCTTCTCATAGGGCATCTTCAGTGCACGGAGGATTTTGTCCGACTGGTACAGGTTTGCAGGCATTACATGGCCTTTGGGTAGAAAGCGTCCAAATACTGTCATAATTGCGTCATAGCATTCTCTGCCCAAGTTGAACTGAGCCTTCAGAGCCATTACTTGTGAGATGGCATCCAACTGACAAAGCTCAGTGTGCTCGTGGAGCGGACGTTTCGAAGACTCCAACATTTCATTGAAGGCCTTTGCAGATTCCTCCATCTCCTCGTCCGAATCCCGAGCATCATCATAGCCTTGCACCATGTTTTCCATCCCGGTACCATGCTCGTCGGTGCGACGACGATCCACCTCAGCTCGGTCACGTTGGGCAGACTCACCATGAAATGTCCACACCGTATAATCGGGCGTAAAACCACTCTTCTGCAGGTGTTTGCCCATTTCAGCCTCTGTCTTCTTTTCCCAATTGCCGCACCGGAAACAGGGGCACCAGGTTTTATTTTGGCCATTTGCAAATGCGGCTTGCACAAACCCCTTAGTTTTTGTGAACCATTCAGCGCTCCATTTGTTCTGACCAGTGTGACCGGTATACATCCAAGCACGGTCACTCATCTTGACTTTCAGAGCTACTGGACACACAACAATTATATATGTAATTCACCATGTATATCTTCATCAGTTGATCTACTTTGTCAATTTTATTACGTCCATGCAACCTACACTCTAATAGGTAATGATAGGTCCTAATCCCACCCGTGTATGTGTAGATTGGGTTCATTTTCCCATGCTATGCTCCGGATCCGACGCAAAATTTCGGCAGCACCTCCCCGCTGTTCTCCTGATACACGTCTCTGCAATAAACAGAGAGGATGTGTACCCGGAGAACAACAGGGGAGGCACTGACGAAATATATGCGTCGGATCCGGAGCAAAGCATATGGGAAAACGAACCCAATCTACACATACTCGGGCTGTCCATGGATAGCGTTGGACAATTCGAAAGAATCAAGGTTATAAATATGCAAATGCATGCATATTTATAACTATGACGCTTACGAACGGGAGACACATATTGGTTACGCATACTGATGATTCAAGACACATATATAGCTAGCTATCAAGTTTCATCGGAATAGATCAAATAATTAATGGGGGAGGAGGACTTGTCATTTGTGCTCACCCACGAACGAAGGGGCAGAGCTCGTCAAACGCACGGCGAGGTCGTCAAACACCAAACCTCGCAGCCATGAAACAACTGCACATTTAAAACTACACGATCAACACAATTATATATGATGTTTTTCATAACAAAATCGAAAAATATATGACCTAACTAATAATTCACAAATATATGACCCCGTCGGCCTCTGGAAGCCAAAGAACACCTTTTTGGAAGGTTTCGGGGGTCGGGGTGTCCTGTCGGTGTCTCGGGGTCTCGGGGGTCGGTTTCTCGGGGTCTCGGGGTCGGGGTGTCGGGTCGGGGTGCCGGGTCGGGGTCGGGGTGCCGTGTCGGTGTCGGGG